>NW_022639558.1:1178480-1183913 GCF_010583005.1 Odontomachus brunneus | reverse complement strand
AGTGCAAAAGCACATGTCGAAAAAACACTTTATCGCGTTCCATTTTTCACAAAGCAAAAGAAATTGTTGTTTAGGAAAATAATTGTGTATGCTGACTGAATGTTATCGAGAAATGTCGAAATTAATCACAAACTACCTGTTTCGTTAGTAATGACTACTAGAACTGTTTGCATTGCCATCTAACATTTGCGGGCGGAAACTAAGTTAAGGTCCTAATATATTATACAATTTCAGAAAAGCTTATTATTTTGCACTCAAAAGAGGAATTTATTCTCTTTACAAGAATATTGTAAAATTGTTTAAGAAAATGTTGATTCGACTCTATATGGTAGACAAATCGAATTTTTGTTTTAAATTAATATTCTTGTTGGAAATGCTAAACCTCTAATAAGATTCGGAATGTATTTTGAGCAAATCTGATGCTTGCTATGAGCTTATATGTTTGCGGATACATAAGCGAAACTGACGAAATACCCGAAACGAGTAACATTTATTTGAATGCGTCATGCGACATTTGTCTGTATATATGCGCACGAAGGAGCATTTGTGCGCGTGCTACTTACAAGTAAATATTTTGCCATGCCGGAAGAAATGAATGCTTTTATTCTTTCGGCTTCCTTTCCTCCTGCGAAATGATCCTTTTCAGCTACGGTGATTTATGGAGCCATCCCTCACGCACGATCGCGCAACGTCAACCGAATATCCGGCCACGGTTTATTAGAAAAAGCGTTTCGCGAAGCGTAGATTACGACATAAAAGCGTAATGACCCGATAAAAAATGTCACCAGCGCCGTCGTTACAATTTCCGCCATTTCTAAAATTAAGCGCGATAAGGCGGGTAAATATTGCAAACTCGAGATGGAGCATCAACGAGACGCGCGCACGCTGCATGATTAATGACATCTCGTTTTTAACCGGCCAGATTATGAATTCACGGAGCTCGTAACATTTCCAGATCGCGGAAAGCATTCGATTGTGCCGCTGAATATCGTAACAACTTCTTCCCTGAAAAGATGTCGTAGTGACGGAACGACACCTCCGACGGCAATTTATTTATCGCGAGTCGCCTTAAACACGGAGAGTCGGACAACAACGACGACGTTCATTTGATCTGGACGATCGTCCGCTCGAGATATACACACGACACTAACGGAAACTGTGTTTCTCCAAAAAGTAACGAGAGGAAAGATTTCTTTTTGTCCGACGAAATAAAGCGAGAGAAGGCGCGGGTAATCCCATCGTATCTGCGGGATCTGCTTCGTGTTTCTCTCCTGGCGCCTCGTCCTCGTCGTCTGCTCGAGGGACGAACGAAGGGAGGTAGTCTTTACCCTTGAGGGAAAATCACGGGAGGGATCTTCGGGCTTGGAATAACTGGCAAAAAAATGTGGCGTGCCCGGAATAGAATGAATAAAATATAATAACGGCACGTGGAGGCACAGATCTCTCGCTATCAGATGGATAAATACACAGCGCGCTATCGAGTACACTGACGCGAAACGCGATTCTTAATGCTCGCTCCAATTTTTCGCGACGTCTCGTGTCACTTTCGTGACATTTCCAGTTGCGAAATTGTACCATTGATATCAAACAGCTCGGATTCGTTTCTGTCATTTCTCTCGATGTGTTGATGTGTCGTGTGTGGCGGCGCCGCGAGCGTTTTCAGCGAAGCGAAGTAGACTTTCGGATGCATAAGTTTGTCCATCATACGGATCATAGCTATTTGCACGGAATGCATGCACACGGAAATATATGTATTACTTGAGAGCAAATATTCTATTACTTCATGTATCCGCAAATCTATCATCAGTTCATCACAAGCATCAGATTTATCAAAATTATATTCTGGATTCTAGTAAGTTTGGTACTTCAATCAAGAATATTAAGTTAAAACAGAAATTCGCTCACGCTATGTAGAACCAAATTAACTTTTCTTTAACAAATCTTTGTGATATTTTTATATAGAGAGGATGAATTCTTCTTTTCAATACATAATAAAAACAAGCTTACTTCAAAATTCGTATAATGAATATATTTTAAGATTATTATATAAAAAGAATATTCTTTGTTGAAGATAACTATTACTTAAAAGAAGGAAAGTAAATTACGTAATTACTTTTCTTTTCAGTATACATTAAACAATTTAACCGTAAGTTCGCGGTACAAATTTTTCTCTTCTTCCATTTCACTTCGTCCCGAAGATAATCACATTTAAATGCGAAAATCCGTTTTAAGCTCAAAGTTTTGAATTCTATTCCGGGAACGAGAGGAATACTGTTGCTCAACGTGTACATCGTGTAGGGTGCGCCGACCGCCACATACTCGATTTAAATAAATAATACAAAATAATCCCGTTACGTCTCTAAGGGAGAAAGAGAGTGTGACGGCCCTCGTGTCTCGCCAAGTGACGCGCATACAATGGCAAAGTTTTTGCTACTTCGTCCAGCATCTTTTTCTATACAACTGGGGAGGTCTTGAAATATCTCCCGCTTATCGTAGCTTGGAAGAGTGCCGAGAGTAAAGAGGCGACATAGGCCGTCGCGGCGAATGTATCTCGCGTGTATCTCCATATATGTATCTTCGTGTATGTGTATATATATATATATATATATATATATGGCGCTTATATATCGCACAACAAGGTAACGTAGCGTATGGGCTTGATATACCGTGGATATAACGGATCGTGCAAATACAGTTTACGTTACCGCGACGGAGCGTATTTACACTGGTTTTGGCTTTCTCTCCGTGCCGTTCAGTTTTACGGATCGATCGGAGGGTAAGGGATCCGTGTCGTAATCGAAGCTGCGAGATACCGAACGCATGTTTCGCGTTCTCGCACGTAATGCGAGTTAGGGGCGCGACACAGCTCGCGATGTCGCGTCGCGTCGATGTCTTGTGGCTTTTCGCGCTGCGAAACAACGACGAGTCGACGCACAGTGCGTGAGATCTTAAGATATTCCTGGCCAATATTCTCAATCATGTTTTGAATTAAAATTTACGACATTTTAGATTTTTTATAAGATGAACTAAATTATTAGAAGTAAGATTTTTTTGAATTAATTACTTTTTACTCTGTACTAGTTAAACTAATTAATTTATTTGTATACAGATTTTGATGAAAATTTTGCAACATTATTAGATAAATTTATAATTTCTTACTCGAAATTTCGCAAAAACTTGATATGTGTGAATTAGAAAAATAAAGCCAAAAGTTTTTTCATAATATTTTCTGCATTTTTGCTGCGTGAACATATTTCCTTGCATAGCATTCTCTATTAAGAAGGGTTAATCGAGCATATTGTTGATTTTCTTCTGTAATCCATAAATTTTCGCAACCTTTTTAGATTTTAAAATATAAAACCACGCGAAAAATGCTTACGGAAATACAACATCTTGTCAGAGAATTATGATAAAGGAATTCTACTTAATGGTAACTAATTTTGTGAATGGAACTAGATATTGTTAAAATAATAATTTCAAGTTAACAATTGTACCAAAAAATGGAAAGATATTTCATAATACATTCTTCCATTTTGTAGTAAAACTGTTATCTTAAAATTATTATTGTGCCATGAGATACTATCTCATCGAAATCTATTATGCTCTTAATTAAATCAGGTTGGTGTTAATGTTGGTTGCTTAGCAATCAATACATACAGACACAGATGGATATTAGAAGGATAAAGATATATTAATAGAGGTGAAAATATGTTAGAGGTGAAGATTATTCAGAATACTGCAAGTACGAAATGTAATTTTTGGCTGGGTTTTGCTTAGATTCTTACAGTGTATGCAACATTGCGTGAAGAAACGAAAGACGCGTTACCGCTAACCGACGGTATGCTACCTAATAATGTACATGAGCCCTAGAAACCTTTACATTAACCTACGTTCGCGGAGCAGGTAGATGACTGGCGTAGCCGAGATCTAGACCTCGCTATTTTTGCGCTCGTCGTTATTTCTGCCTCTTCTGTCTCGCGCAGGTGAACACCTACGGATTACCGATGTCATCGAGTTTTACTGATTGACCCACCGACGAGCTTTCGGTGAGTCGAGCGAGTAAAGTTTCGCGATCGTGAAGGAGCGAAAGCACGCGTTTTCCATGCGTTCAATTCATCGCGCGCGCGCGGTTGATTTTATTTTTAATAGAATTTCTATTTCTGTCATCTTCTCATTCTCTCCTTCTCTCTCTCTCTTTCTCTCTCGACAACCGAGATTTTTAACATTGGAAATTCCAAAAAAATCGCACTTAACAACTACCTGAGTTCTCATTCTTTTTTTCTTCTTTTTCTTCTAAGGGGAAGCTCAAGTTACCCCGCTCGTCGTCGCTCTGCTTTAAAGCCCGCCGCGGCGTACGCGTCGCACGCGAATTCGTTTGCCGAGAAATGCGCCGAGACGCGCGAGTGTTTGGCCCCGGCGGCGTTTAACATCAACGAGAAATCGTACGGATTCAGCTAATTGCATCGAAGATATCCCGAGAATCCGTAGGAGGGTCCGCCGAACCCCCGGTATGCCGGCCGCGGTGGCGCGCTCGCATATCGGCGGATCCCGCGTAATCTCTCACGGTTATAACGCTCACAAACGCTCTCCCGCGGCTCTCTGCCGATTATCCCGAAAACCGCGTGCGCAAATTAATCACTGGATGTCGTCGAAATAACTGATATCGCGCGCGGCCGGCGACGGCGGCGTCGTCGTCGTTCGTCGTTCACTGATGCTGCCGATGCCGCATTACAGCGCCGTGTATTATGCCGCTCCATTAGGTACTCGCGCGCGACAGACACACAACAAAATATTTATATCTACGTGCATAGCCGATCAGCGTTAGCGGGGGAGGAGGATCTCTCTCTCTCTCTCTCTCCCTCTACTCCTACCGGGTGATGAGACGGGAAACCGGAACAAAGGGGTTGAACGCGAAGGGGGCGAGAGAGGACGACTCCGAGGAGAGAGGGTGAGGGCAAGCCCGGTGAGTCGGGATCGAGGGTGAAACCCGCTCGGGCGTTTCCGCGCTGTTTCGGGCCTGTCCGCTGGGTCATTGGGTCAAATCTACGGTTACATCCGGGGTAAGGGGAGAAGTGACTCGGTGGAGGGACGGATAGGAGGGTACTAGTAGTCATATACACCGCTGTACGCGTTCACAATGCAAACTTCAACCCTTACCGCCGCGCCGCCGACACCGCCGCCACTGCTACCGCCGCCGCTGCCGCCGCCGCCCCTGACTCGTTATTCGATGCACGCCTATTTTTAGAAAGAGCGCGGCAGCCCCGAGTATGAGAGTACCCGGGGAGTGAAAAGACGCTGAAGAGAAAGCCTAGAGAGAGCAAAAGAGAAAGAGAGAGACAGAGAAATATGAAGAAGAGAACGACAGAGAGTGAGAGAAGGAGAAAGAGAGAGAGAGAGAGAGAGAGAGAGAGAGAGAGAGAGAGAGAGAGAGAG
>NW_022639558.1:1143846-1177353 GCF_010583005.1 Odontomachus brunneus | reverse complement strand
AGAGAGAGAGAGAGAGAGACGAACTCGTTCGTCGGGAGGAGGAACGCGAAGCCACCGTGACTCGACTGGAATCGAAAAAAGTACATCGAAAATAAACTCTGAAAAGAGTACATCCACCAATATCTCTGCAAATAATTGTATATCTACCGTTTTCTCTCCTTTAAGCGTCTCGCGGATTTTCTTTATGCATTATCATTCTTTATGTAATCGCCAGCTTACGCGGGAACCTCGCGCCTTTTGACTGAATAGAATCGAAAATGACGCGCGTTTCTTCGCGCCAATAAGTATATGCACATATCATGAAAGTAATATAAATCCAGGCACACACTGCGTATGCGAGCGTTAGCGCGATACAAGGTGTCGGATTTTCTAACCATTACGCGCATCTGCTTCATCGGTGCGTCCTTCGCATGACGGACTACCGTAGACCGGATTTCATATCGCGAAAAACACGGCGGTACTCTCGCGCCTCCGGTGGATCGTTCGTTGGCGCGAAAGGAACGGTGAGTCGGGAGAGGGGTGAAACGAGCGAACGTCGGGAAAGAGAAAACGTGCGGAGACGAGAGAGAGAGAGAGAGAGAGAGAGAGAGAGAGAGAGAGAGAGAGAGAAAGAGTTGGCTGAGCAATGAGAATAGAAAATGTGCGAAGCGGTCGCCACGAGTCGACGGCCCTTGAGGTTTCTACGGTGCTTGGCTGATCGATATTTATAGTCAATGTAAATATCGACAATATTTGTCGGCGTACGGGACGTGCAGCTTCAATCGTCGATTGCTCGTGACAAATTCCCGTACGGCGGACGAGGATTCGATCCAGCCCGGGAGCCAAGCATTTAATGGAATTTCGAGGAAAATCGAATTTCGGAGATCGAGTTTCGATGGCTCGACAATTTGAAAGTATAAACAAATGACGGGACTCTTTGTTATTTCCATTCGCGATATCATCTCTTTGTTATTCACCATGACGCGTTTATCACACGGGCGGCGCGCTCACTGTTCGACATTGCCATCCCCGAAGGGGTGCATCGTTTCTTGCTGATCCGCACCTGTTATTCTCGTTATGTAAATTTTGTCTGCGACCGCGGGATGCGACGGGGAAAGGGAGACGTACATGTCGGCGACGTGCTCGAGTTGTCGCTCGAAATGTTGAGTCGTTTGACGTGGCGCGCCGACATCACTTCGTCCCTTATCCGCGAGGATAGGTCTTCTCTTATCCGGCGGTTGAAAATAGTTGTCGGGGGTAAATTTACAAATGGCTCCGCGCCAGCAATCGCTTGTTGCAGAAGGCACAGGGACTCTCGCGCGCAAATTTTAATAAATATACATGCCGTATTTCCTCTCATTTAATTAAGGTTCCCGTATATCATAATTATTAGTGGCGCACACATTTATCGATATTACGGCAGTGTATTCCGATTTACATGTACCATTTACCCGCTAACGAACAGAAGTATACGATGTACACGCGGCCTGCAATAAATTTCTCTCGCTCTATGTCTGTGTCACGTCAACGAGAGACTCGATTTATGATTGTAATCAGCCGCGGAATTTACTACGAGTCGACATCTTTGCGCCGCCGGTCAGCTATCGCGACGATAACGACAAACACGTGAAAACCCGATTTTTCAGTGCTGCCGCGATTTCGGACTACGCCGGCGAGCAATAAAGATGACTTTTCTTGATAGAAATTCAATATATTTTCGAGCAGTTAGTCAACAATTTTGGGTTAATTTTTGTCTATTGACTGAAGAGTAAAACTATTTAAGATCTCAATCAAGATGTAACATTTCTTCTACAGTTACTGCATACAAAAGATACGCAAAATCTATTTACTGAACGAAAACAGGGCAGTGAATAGACAAGAAACTATTCAATTAATTAACAGTCTGCTGCTCATAAAATGAGCACATGTTTGTCAATTTTTTCACTTTTTATACTCTCTAATTGAAAAATTTTAATGCTAAGGAGAACTATAGCGCACGAAATCTTCAGTGAATATTGAATATTGAATATTACTTAATTATTTAGGAGTTATTTAGTAATAAAAATGCTAATTTCCATCAACGATGATGCGCGCGCGAATTTATGTATGCGTTTGGCTGGCCTGTTTAAAATGGGACACTCTGTATATATGGCCGCAGGCCATAACACAACGACGGTTTTCGCTGATCAAATATATATTTGATCAGCAAACAGTACTCTAAGGGTTAAACTCAGCCCACAGCCCTCAGCCGATGGTACTCCAAGGGTTAAACTCTATCAAGATCCTATGAAGTATTTTTACAACTAACGAGAATGCATTTCCACTAAGCTCCCGCGCATTGCATAGCCTTTAAGATCCATCTACAATGAGATTGACAGTAAGACTTAAGCAGTAAGCAAATTGACCAACCACATTCGATTATTCTTGTAATAATCGACCGTAATTGGTCAATTTGTTTACTGCTTACGTTTTACTGCCAATCTCATTGCAGATGGTTTTTTATAGTTCATCACAGCGTCGGAAGACGGTCTCTCCGAGTTATAAAAGCTCAGTAAGTTCATACGTGATCCCAGACAGGCCGACAGCATATCGGCAGTAATTTACCCGGAGATCGATACGGATCGCGAGAGAAGCCGGAGGTGAATCGCCCGTCGTTGTTTCTGTTCCAACGTCCCGACACCGCTGGGTCAAATCTACGCGGATTTTACGCAGCAAGTGAAATTGCACGCCGCATGGCATAGTATGCGTGCGTTCGTCGACCATTTTCATTTTTAACCGGGTGAGTGTTCGCGGTAGGGAAACTTTATAATAGAATAAATGGGAGAGGCACACCGATGTTGAAATCGCGGCTGGAGAGCGCAGCGCCGCGTCGACAATATCTTGAGTTTGAAGCTAAAACACACGAAACAATATTTCGCTGTTCCAAGTAGAACTCGAAATGTCGCAGTGAAAATTTATTGCTGTTTTTTGTATCTGCTAGAAAATAGTCTGTGCTGCGTGGAATTTGCAGCAGCAGCGCGCTAGCAAAATATCTGCAAGCAAATGCAGTGGGTGTGAGGACTATACACTCGTTTGTCTCTTGTCGCTGATCTTCTTTGTTTTAATCACAGTTAATTATTACAAGAAGCGTGACTGTTTTTCATCCGGACGGGCGCCGCAGAGTGACTTTCTTGCCAAATTTCGCAAATTGTTCAGATAGGAACTTTGCCCTCATCATCTATATTGGTCAAGTACAATATGCGATATCGCAGTGTTCGCTGGTCATTTATCCATTTTAGCTAATTTCTCGTATCATTTTCGCTGTGTGTATGTGTGTGTGTGCTATTGTAAAACTTTTTTGAATGATGAACTCGCTAAAAGCATGAGACATGCTAGGGGAAAACGTTCAATAACCAACGCTCGGTTACAGTACTCACTAGTTTCCGGGGATCCCTTGCTTGGATCCCATCAAATATGAAGATGTGCGGGGATTCATCAATTATTTGTTAATCACTTATCAATTATTTTTTATTATTTACTCATTCATTTTCCTTTAAATTCTCATATGAATACGTCCGACACAATCCGCGCAAGAGTCGACTAATGGACGTTCTGCCCTACACTATGTGAAACTTTTCTTGATCAAAGACGCTGCACCGGAGAGTTCTCGGATTCTCCGTGCCGGTTGAAAAGCGTTGACGCGCGAGTAATCGCGAGAAATCATACGGAGAACACATCTTCTTCTTGTCAATTTTCCTCGAGGATGAACGCTGCAGAACGAGAGATCGTTAAGGGCGCGCGCTCAGGCGACACACACGTCTTTGAGCAAGGACAAAAATTCTGAGAACGGAGGAAGCCGGGGCGGAAGACGCGCGTCGAAAATCTAGGTGAGTGTCGCGGCTAACGGCGCGCACTGTTCCTCGCGTGAATATCTGTATATGTGTGCACATGCGGTAGGAGTGAGGGGGAAGAGGAGGAGGAGGTAACAATGTGAGGGTAACAACGAGGAAGAGTTTAAATTTGCATCGAGAATACTCGAAACGAGAACAGAATCTATCTCGCGCGACGTCGAAGCCTGGGCTACTCCGGCTGAATAATTGACGCTGCCGTAAATTTGCAAAACTCGGCCCGCAATAACTTCGCGCTCAGCGTTACTCGACAACGTGGGACAACAAATAATAGAATTCCTTACCTAAAGGACGTTTTCTTTGGTGCGGGCTGGCCGCCCGGCGGGCCGGAATTTTTATCGCGACGTTTATGTAGATTTTATGAGTCGCATAAATAAAATCTCACGCAGCTCTCTCGCATAGAAATGAGATTAAAATTGCATCGCTTAATCGAGTTCCTTCGCCCGCATTTGCTCGCATTAAGGGGCATTATTCTGGCTTGTGGAAGGTCGCAAAAAATGTCCTTTTTCTGACATCTTTTACGGGGAAACGAAAAAATCGAGTAATCAGACTTTGCATATTCTCTTAACTTTATTTTAAGTATATATATTTTTACTGTCCAAGTGTCAAGGATGCTTTTCTTTCGTATATTATATCCTGGTTACTAGGAGTTCCCAAAAAAGCAAAAACGCACGGTATAAGTGATCATTATGGCTCTCCTAGATATCTGAGACGCGAAAATAACAAATTTTCTTGTTCGGGAGAAAGATGGCTGAACTAATGGCTGTTGTCTGAACGAACCTTATATATTTATTAGTTTTCGTTTTTCTTTTTAATGAAACACTAACAACCCTTTGAGGAAAAACAAACATTTTTTATTAAAAAGACTGCCATTTAGTGCAGAATGGGTAATATTGGTTTAGTCTTCTAGTTCAGACGATAAGCACACTTCTTCTGAGTAAAAAAATTTTTGGTTTTTACGTTTCAGATATTTAGGAGAGCCAGAATCACTCACACCGCTCATATACGTTTTTTTGCGAGCTCCTAGCAACCGAGATATAACACATGTTTTTGTTTCGCTTAAATACACGGTAAAAACATTTTGTATTTCGATAGATTTCGGTCGTGTATAGAAATTCTTATGTTGAATTTTTAACATATCTGTGCGTTAATTTAACATATTGTGGTTATGTTATTTTGTGACTCTTATCTTGAGTTCATATTTACTATTTTTAAGTGTTAAAACACATTCCAAGTATTAAAGTAACACAATCTAAATTTTTAAGTGTTAAAGTAACAATTTACACGTAACATATGTAAAGTGTACAAATAGATTGTGTGTTATTTGTCAACATATTTGCCTTGTATTAAATTAACATAACAATTAGAATATAAATTTTAACATGTGCACTGAGAGAAAAAAATAATTGTAATAACTATAATCTTATTATATTTTATAGTTTATTTTGGCTTCAAACATATATTTATAGTTCATTTAAACATGAAAATATAGCAGAATGAACACAGATTTATAGTCACCATTTTATTATTCTATGTGTATAGTAAAACATACTTTGGGAATATAGTTACATGTACCTATATTTGCCAAATATTCCAATTGTATTGACTATATAAAATAGTTAATTTCTTTTACCATTCAATATTTGCTACCTTACTATACTTTTTACTTCAAATAATTATAATTCTTGATAAAAGTTTTACATGGGTCAATTATACTATGCTTATATTGTAAACTACAAACATTATGGTGACATTTACTATAAAAATGATATTCCTAATTATAATCTTTTTACTATGCCATTATAGTTCCAAATATCATACATTTTTCTCTCAGTGTGAAATGTGTTAAATTCAACACAAAATTTTTTATAATGCAATAAAAGTATATTTTTAAAGTACGATTTAAAGAATATGCAGAGTTTGACGTTATTCGGTGTTCTCATTTCCCCACGAAAAATTCTGGAAGAGTATATTTTTTGTGACCTCTTTCAAATCAGAATATTCCCTGAAATTATTAGATTATCCGGCTCTGTGTGATTAGCGCTCCCGTACACCGTCCGCGTAAGTCTTGATTCTGAATAATTTTTAAATGCGTGTGTAAAAAGTAAATACGTAGTCCGAGTAACTGTTGCCGTAGGCTTTCAACGCGATACAAATAACTGATCTTATTTACCGGGGCGCGCGAAAGCTCTTGACCTCTCTTACGGCCAAAGTGGTTAATAATAGACGACGTTGCACGGCGCTGTTCAATTCCAACTGGCCAGGTGAGTTTTTTCAATCATCGATTTTTCGAGATTCACGGATCGATGTGTATATCTGCCTCCACGAACTGGCCGTAACGGAAATTACGCGACCTTGTCAATAATACATTTGCGACATTATTAATAATGTACCTTGCGTCCGCCGCAACGTTAATTTATTAATTCCGTCGCGGAGATTGCGCTGGCGATGGAATTGCCGGCTTCGCTCACATTCTCGCCACGTGAGCCAACGAAAAATGATCGTTTTTCTTTCTCTCAAATTCCCGACATGTCCCGTGTGAGAGCTGCGTGCAGCGCCTGAAATTTTCGCCCGTCGACGGACGAGTTATCGCGGCCGCGCGCGTTACGAGGTAACGGATAGAACTCGTTTTGTATATGTGGGGACACACAGAGAGAAAGAGGAACGGTGGGAAAGGAGAGGAAGGGAGAATTCAATTTCCTTGATTCTGTTGAAAAGAGCAGTGGCGGCCGCGCGGAGGCAAAAGCTCGAGGCTCGTGAGATTAATTCCGCGGGAGCGCGCGTATCGCCAAAGTGTTCGGAAGGGTACAGCCAATTATCCGTGCTTGTAAAAATTCGCCAACGTGAAAATTTCGCGACGCCGCGCGGATATGTAAAAATTACTGCGCCGCTGAAAATGTTTAAAATTAGCACGGACGCGGTCAGCGTGTACTGACTGTACGAAAAGCGACGGTGCTTGCAGTGAAAAACTCTGTGTAATTCCCCGGTTATATACTATTTTAACTTCGCGTCGCGAGCCGCACTCTCTTTTAGCATGCAATAGCGCGAGATATTTTCAATAGCCACTGTTCTGCCAGGGCGTTTTGCGTCTGTATAATGCCCGGCGTCTGTATAATGTTGTTACACGCTTATATATACAACACACACACACACACACATGTTCCGCGCGCGCGATGAGAAACAAAAATTAGACGAGCCGCACACAAATAATTATGCTCGCGCGCAATTAATGTATTGAATTCTCATATTTCTTTTCATGGGGAAATGCGATTGCGGCCCGACGTATGTTCTCCGCTTTTGTAAACTGGCCGACTGTTTCGCAACGTTACGTGAAAGGAAGGTAATGCGCGCGAATAATTTTATCGCAATATCGTTACGCGTAACGCATAACAGGAGAAAGGGAATATTAATCAAATAACAGATATACACCGCGCTACACACGTATCGTTGTTCACATGCACAAACGATGTCATCGACATTTCCCAGCGCGATATCTCCCTTCTTGTTCATTTTTTCGTGCAAAAGTAAGCTGGGGTCAAAAACGAGAGACAAAAGTAGACAATCGCTTGTCGATGTCGTCATCCCTTCGGCATCCACGCGATCATCCTCTCTCTAACTTGACATAAATTCTTTCTCCATACTATTTTTGATTCCGCGGGGGTGCACACGACAGCCGGAGGGTGAATGAAAAGGCTGACTGGAAGTAAAAGCGAGATGGAACTTGTGTGTGTGTGTGTGTTCATATCAGTGTAACGTTAACGGCAAAGTGCGTGATCTAAAAGAAATATCGTGTTTGTCATATTTCTCGAGAAATTGACGTTGCGCGAATTCCATGTGGATGTCAGGGACTTGCGACAGTTCGCTACATTTTTATTCGTATTTCTTTTAATAAAAAGAAAGGAACAACGGAACGGTATATGCCACGTTTCACCGAATATACCTGCCATCGTTATAAATCTCTTAGAGTGAGAGAGAGAAAAGGAGGGAGGGGGAGAGAGAGAGAGAGATCGCACTTGAAACGTAGAATGATCATCGAGTCACTCGAATTCTAGTGATTTTTCGCTCATATAGAGTGAATTCTATACTTTGAATCTTCGAATATTATATCTTCATGCGAAATTGAAGAGTAACTCTAATGTATTCCATCACAGAAACGTATTCACTCCAAATTGAGTTTACTCTAAACTTGAGTGAGACATTCATTCTTGCGATTTCGAACGACGATATTTCCATTATCGCTTCGAGTAAAAATACTGTCGCATGTTACTTGTCTTGAGTGAAATTCCACTCCAAGAAATTCGGAAAGTATTTTCTGCCCTTTTCACATAACCGTCTGACGCCACGTCCGCGGAATAATTAATTTTCTGGGCCAACGAAATCATCGACTATCCGACGAACTCTCGCGAGTCCCTATTAATCGAGAACAAAACGAGAACTCAACTCTATATCTCTAATCGACGAATATCTATAGCCTGTGTATTATTCGATTCTTCCGAATTAATTCAGATCGCTGTAACAAATCTCGCGACTAATCGACGAGAAGTGGAATTGCCGGAGCTGTGGGTGTCTTGAAACTCCCTCCTCACGCTTGATATCCTTTTCCACTCGGTTCCCTTCTCGTTGCGCAGTTTGGCACTAAATGAGAGCACTTTGCAGTTATACGAGGTGTCGTACGCGCTCGACGGAAACAAGGAACTCGGCATTCGATCTTCGTCGCATGTCACATGTGCCGGCGATCGTATACAAATCTGATGTAAACGAACTTTCGGAAACGCGAACTCTCAAAATTCGGTCCGTCCCGTCTCCTCCCGTCCCGCCGATATCTTCGTGTCGTTTTTTTTTCAGGCGGCGCAACACGCGATACCGCAGTGTCTCTGCAGCGAACGTAAATCGAGACGTTTCCCCGTGTACACATTCTCTCTCTCTTTCTTCCTCTCCTCCTCTCTCTCTCCCCCTCTTTCTTTCCTTGAACTCGTTGGGATACCTCCGCGAAACGCCGGAATACACGATGACTGCGTACATAACACACCGTCGATACGGCCGCGCCGTAAAATCGCTCGGCTCGCTCCTTGAAATTTTCAGCGCGCTGCCACCGATCGCCTGCGCTCGTGATGAAAAAAAAAGAAGCAAAAGGGGGAAAGTAAGCGCACGGTACTTCCAAAAATACAGACTCGTTCGGGGGGAGGGGGAGGGGGCGCGGTATTCGGGTAATTTCGCGAAACGCGCGAGGTATGCGATACTTTCGTCTGTATACCGCACGCGGCGGTACCAGACGCGCGGCATCCCTAAAATTTCTCGAAGGCGGGAGCGCTTCAATAAAAGAACAAAACCCGCCATGATAGTCGACGGTTGGGAGCAGTTTATCGCTTCCTCTGTGCCGGGAAAAATAATTTTCCGCGACGACTCGGGGGTGCGAGTAATTTAGGGAAGAAAAGACCGAGGGATGAATGGTGGCTTTGTACGGGATTAGTCTTTTATGTCATAACAGTATTGCGAGGGGTCTCACAAAATGTGAAATGAACACATATATCTCTACACACATACAGATAAGCTATGTAGGCGCAATAGCAACGCGATAATACATAATGTATTACCAAGAATGTATTATGTAAGACATAATACATTATGTATTATCGCGTTACACTATTGTATATGTAACATAATATACATATACATGTGTATATTAATGAAAGTACGAGTCGTATATGCACGGAGAGCATATTATAGTTTTCTTTCCATAGAAATTCTTTTCGATTTTACTGCGTCTCTGGTTGTGCGGGAGCAGACCGTCAGAGTATCTTGCTAAGGAACGTAATGTAAATTTCTCCAAAAACATAGAAAATTTTTTAACAGCACATTTCAGCTCTTCTAATGTGAACAGCACATATGAAATGAAAAGATACATTACTCAGAATGTCGAGCTGTTTTTCAGTTACGAAAGTTCTGCAGTAATTCTTACCATTAAATTCTCTCCACGTGTAAGGATACGCTCCTCCAGAGTGGGATTTTTCCGTGAGATCACGACGACCCTGAAGACCAGACGTTTATCTGCGTCCGCAATCGGCACTTTGTTATTATATTTAATTGTGACAACTTCTGTAAGAAATTGCGACGCGAGTCTGCACGCCAGTCGCGCACAGATCTACGCGAAACGAACGCGCGCGATTCCAATCGTCTTATCGGCCGCGCGATCCGTACAAGGTTCGCCGGCGTCTCGACGTGGCTCGTCAAGGCTCGCCTTGACGGCGGTCGACGTCGAGGGGTGGCAGCGTCCCGGCGCGCATTAAGGCGAACGAGGCGAGCGACACGCGATCCGCGTCCCGGCGATAAATCATCCGTCGTAATCGTTGCAGTTTTGCGACTGGGGAAACGACTGCTTGTTGTGAGGGGGAAGGACAACGCGGTGAGCGTATGCTGGCCCTGATAAAGCGCGGGGGCGCCTTCGGGAAAAGTCTTTGTGGGCGTCGCGTGCGACGGAAATCCCCGTGCTGAGAAAAGCGACGAATTTAGAAGCCCGCGATACCTGCCAAGCGATCGAAGCCAACACGAAACACTGAGACGTTTCTGACATCTGCAATTAGGAAAAAAAGTTGGCAAAAAATGGCCAATAACAACCACGCAGGCTGTTACTCATCACGGCGGGATAATAACGGCTCAGCAGACGAAAAAACCGATGTGCCACTGTTGCAAAATTCGCGAATCTGACTGGTATATACACACTGAGAAAAAAACTGAAAATTTCTTTGTGGGATATAAAGTTTACTTCTGTGAAATAAAATTTACTTTTATGAAATAAAATTTACTTTTATGAAATAAAATTTACTTTTATGAAATAAAATTTATTTTTTATACTTCGTGAATTCGATTGGTGTATACACATCGAGAAAAAATATTTGAAAATTTATTTGTGGTTTATAAAGCACACTTCTGCGGGGTGAAAAAATTATTTCTATGAAAAATATAAAGTTTATTCCTATGAATAAACTTTATATCCTACAAATAAATTTTCAAGTATTTTTTTTAGTACGCTCTTAGCCTTGGCTGAATCTAAGGGCATGTATCAATCATATTCATAAATTTTGCAACAACTGCTTCCTCTGCTACCATTTTCTCAGTCTTAAGATACGCGGAACATTATTTTGCCATTCTATCAACGTCGATTTGATCTTACGTCCCGATGATATCAAGCGATGATAAAGCCCTCAGCCATCTCGTACCACAAAAAATCGAAAATTGTGATTTCACTTGTCATGTTGTGAAAAAAAGGAAATCATATAAATGGTCAATACGGTTGTAGATTTTGCAATGACTTGAGTTTCTTGAGAACTCGAGAAATGATAACAGATATATTTTTCTCTAAGTTTATCAAATTTGTGTGTGTGTGTGTGTGTGTGCGTGTGTATGTGTGTGTGTGTGTGTGTGTATGTACTGAGTTCTCGCGAAGAAGAAGACGAGTCACTGTTACAACGAACGTTTCAATCGCGATAATGTCTTGTGTACGCGTGTATGTGTGTTGCAACAATTGCCGTTCACGATGTCTTTTGATAGAATTTCGTGTATCCTCGGAGTCACGGTGGTTGTGCGCCACAGATAAATGAAGCTCGAATCTCTGTCTCCATCCGGTGACCTCCTTTGCGACAAGAGGCACAAATAGTATACCATCGAAGATATACTTTTCAAACTCATCTCCCGACTCCGCGCGCTTCGCCATTTGTGGTATAACTTAATTAAGTTTCGACAATAAAGCTCGGGAAAATGAATATTTACCTAGGGAACTGACTGAGTCACCGTATATTGCGTCCGTTGTACGATGAAGTTTCCGCGGCAGTTGTCTATAATAACGGGCGTGTACACGATCTACGTTGATTATCATCGTCGACGGCGAATCTCGAGGAATGTTATTGAGATCGCGCGGGAGAAAAAGGGAGAAGCGTTCATTCGGCGAATTGAATGCCCGTAATTTTTTGCACACTCATATGGAAGTCGCACAAATTTGATACAAACAGAAAAATATATGTTAAGTAAATGTTACTTCACTAAGCATTTCTTAAGTATTTCTTAAGTTCGTGTATCCGCAAATCTATCATAAGTACACCGTAAGCATCACATTAAATGCGTTATAAGTTTCTAATAAGTTTAGAATTTTAATGAAGAATATTAAATTAGAAGAAAAATTCGGCTTACTTACTGCACAGAGTCGAACCAGCTTTTTCTACAACAAAGTTTTATAATACATACATATTTCTGCAAGAAAAACAAATTCTTCATTTGAGTTATGATAAAATGAGCTTGTGAAATTTATAATGAATATATTTTGAGACTGTTATCTGCATTCAAGTAAATGTTACTTGTTTCGAATAGTTGATGAGTTTATATATCTGAAAATCTATTATAGGTTCATTATTAGCGTTAAATTCAAAATACGTTCTGACAAGTTTAGCATTTCGATCAAGAATATCCAAATTAAAAGAAATTAAAAGAAATTCGGCTTGCTTACTACAAAGAGTTGAATAAGCTCTTCTCCCGACAAAGTTTTATGATATTCTTATAAAAAGAGAATCGATTCTTCTTATGAGATAATGAGCTTTGATAACCATCCACTTAAATGAAGGAAAGTAGACTGAGTGATCGCACTTGGATGAACTTGGCACACCATATTTAAAAATGTGACATTTTTTTTAGAGTTCTGATACTCTCTTGAAAAGTTCTAGAGCTCTATGCAACAATTTTAAATAGTTCCGGTCATGAAATACAAAAAAATAGACTTTTAAAAAAAGGTGCGCTAAGATCACGCAGCACACCTAATCAGCAAAATTAACTATTTCTTTAGAGTTCCGGTTTGTTTTACAACAGTTCTAAAGTTCTACATCATATATAATAATAGATCTACTAATTAAAAGCAAAAAGTCGATTTGCGAAGACCTAATTCACAAAATGTGAAATACCGACAACAAAATAAGAGAGATTAACACTATTTCGCGAGTTCTGCATATTTGAAAATATTTTCAACATTCACTTGTAATCAGGGAATGAAAATATAAAGAGTTTTATACGATAGCATAAGTAAAATCAACTATTTCTTTAGAGTTCCGGTTTGTTTTACAATAGTTCTAGAGTTCTATATCATATATAACAATAGTTTTAAAGAAATAGTTGATTTTACTGATTAAGTGCGCTTCGAGATCTTAGCATACCTTTTTTTAAAAGTCTATTTTTTTGTATTTAATGACCGGAACTATTGAAAATTGTTGCAAAGAGCTCTAGAACTTTTGAAGAGAGTATCAGAACTCTAAAAAAAATATCACAATTTTGAATATAGTGTGCTAAGTTCACACAAGACTTGGCACACCATATTTAAAAATGTGACATTTTTTTTAGAGTTCTGATACTCTCTTGAAAAGGTCTAGAGCTCTTTGCAACAATTTTTAATAGTTCCGGTCATTAAATACAAAAATATAGACTTTTAAAAAAAGGTATGCTAAGATCTCGAAGCGCACTTAATCAGTAAAATCAACTATTTCTTTAGAACTATTGTTATATATGATATAGAACTCTAGAACTATTGTAAAACAAACCGGAACTTTAAAGAAATAGTTAATTTAAATAGTTTTTTTGATTAGGTGCGCTGCGAGAACTTAGCGCCCCTTTTTTTAAAAGTCTATTTTTTTGTATTTAATGACCGGAACTATTAAAAACTGTTGCAAAGAGCTCTAGAACTTTTGAAGAGAGTATCAGAACTCTAAAAAAAATGGCACATTTTTAAATATGGTGTGCCAAATCTTGTGTGAACTGGGCACACCATATTCAAATATGTGATATTTTTTTTAGAGTTCTGATACTCTCTTGAAAAGGTCTAGAGCTCTTTGCAACAATTTTTAATAGTTCCGGTCATTAAATACAAAAATATAGACTTTTAAAAAAAGGTATGCTAAGATCTCGAAGCGCACTTAATCAGTAAAATCAACTATTTCTTTAGAACTATTGTTATATATGATATAGAACTCTAGAACTATTGTAAAACAAACCGGAACTTTAAAGAAATAGTTAATTTAAATAGTTTTTTTGATTAGGTGCGCTGCGAGAACTTAGCGCCCCTTTTTTTAAAAGTCTATTTTTTTGTATTTAATGACCGGAACTATTAAAAACTGTTGCAAAGAGCTCTAGAACTTTTGAAGAGAGTATCAGAACTCTAAAAAAAATGGCACATTTTTAAATATGGTGTGCCAAATCTTGTGTGAACTGGGCACACCATATTCAAATATGTGATATTTTTTTTAGAGTTCTGATACTCTCTTGAAAAGGTCTAGAGCTCTTTGCAACAATTTTTAATAGTTCCGGTCATTAAATACAAAAATATAGACTTTTAAAAAAAGGTATGCTAAGATCTCGAAGCGCACTTAATCAGTAAAATCAACTATTTCTTTAGAACTATTGTTATATATGATATAGAACTCTAGAACTATTGTAAAACAAACCGGAACTTTAAAGAAATAGTTAATTTAAATAGTTTTTTTGATTAGGTGCGCTGCGAGAACTTAGCGCCCCTTTTTTTAAAAGTCTATTTTTTTGTATTTAATGACCGGAACTATTAAAAACTGTTGCAAAGAGCTCTAGAACTTTTGAAGAGAGTATCAGAACTCTAAAAAAAATGGCACATTTTTAAATATGGTGTGCCAAATCTTGTGTGAACTGGGCACACCATATTCAAATATGTGATATTTTTTTTAGAGTTCTGATACTCTCTTGAAAAGGTCTAGAGCTCTTTGCAACAATTTTTAATAGTTCCGGTCATTAAATACAAAAATATAGACTTTTAAAAAAAGGTATGCTAAGATCTCGAAGCGCACTTAATCAGTAAAATCAACTATTTCTTTAGAACTATTGTTATATATGATATAGAACTCTAGAACTATTGTAAAACAAACCGGAACTTTAAAGAAATAGTTAATTTAAATAGTTTTTTTGATTAGGTGCGCTGCGAGAACTTAGCGCCCCTTTTTTTAAAAGTCTATTTTTTTGTATTTAATGACCGGAACTATTAAAAACTGTTGCAAAGAGCTCTAGAACTTTTGAAGAGAGTATCAGAACTCTAAAAAAAATGGCACATTTTTAAATATGGTGTGCCAAATCTTGTGTGAACTGGGCACACCATATTCAAATATGTGATATTTTTTTTAGAGTTCTGATACTCTCTTGAAAAGGTCTAGAGCTCTTTGCAACAATTTTTAATAGTTCCGGTCATTAAATACAAAAATATAGACTTTTAAAAAAAGGTATGCTAAGATCTCGAAGCGCACTTAATCAGTAAAATCAACTATTTCTTTAGAACTATTGTTATATATGATATAGAACTCTAGAACTATTGTAAAACAAACCGGAACTTTAAAGAAATAGTTAATTTAAATAGTTTTTTTGATTAGGTGCGCTGCGAGAACTTAGCGCCCCTTTTTTTAAAAGTCTATTTTTTTGTATTTAATGACCGGAACTATTAAAAACTGTTGCAAAGAGCTCTAGAACTTTTGAAGAGAGTATCAGAACTCTAAAAAAAATGGCACATTTTTAAATATGGTGTGCCAAATCTTGTGTGAACTGGGCACACCATATTCAAATATGTGATATTTTTTTTAGAGTTCTGATACTCTCTTGAAAAGGTCTAGAGCTCTTTGCAACAATTTTTAATAGTTCCGGTCATTAAATACAAAAATATAGACTTTTAAAAAAAGGTATGCTAAGATCTCGAAGCGCACTTAATCAGTAAAATCAACTATTTCTTTAGAACTATTGTTATATATGATATAGAACTCTAGAACTATTGTAAAACAAACCGGAACTTTAAAGAAATAGTTAATTTAAATAGTTTTTTTGATTAGGTGCGCTGCGAGAACTTAGCGCCCCTTTTTTTAAAAGTCTATTTTTTTGTATTTAATGACCGGAACTATTAAAAACTGTTGCAAAGAGCTCTAGAACTTTTGAAGAGAGTATCAGAACTCTAAAAAAAATGGCACATTTTTAAATATGGTGTGCCAAATCTTGTGTGAACTGGGCACACCATATTCAAATATGTGATATTTTTTTTAGAGTTCTGATACTCTCTTGAAAAGGTCTAGAGCTCTTTGCAACAATTTTTAATAGTTCCGGTCATTAAATACAAAAATATAGACTTTTAAAAAAAGGTATGCTAAGATCTCGAAGCGCACTTAATCAGTAAAATCAACTATTTCTTTAGAACTATTGTTATATATGATATAGAACTCTAGAACTATTGTAAAACAAACCGGAACTTTAAAGAAATAGTTAATTTAAATAGTTTTTTTGATTAGGTGCGCTGCGAGAACTTAGCGCCCCTTTTTTTAAAAGTCTATTTTTTTGTATTTAATGACCGGAACTATTAAAAACTGTTGCAAAGAGCTCTAGAACTTTTGAAGAGAGTATCAGAACTCTAAAAAAAATATCACATATTTGAATATGGTGTGCCCAGTTCACACAAGATTTGGCACACCATATTTAAAAATGTGACATTTTTTTAGAGTTTTGAGACTCTCTAGAAAAGTTCTAGAGCTCTATGCAACAATTTTTAATAGTTCCGGTCATTAAATACAAAAAAATAGAATATGGTGTGCCAAGTTCACACAAGTAGTGATCGCCTCTCTTAGCAGTAGAGAATGATATTTCCCCGTGCGTATCGTTTACGTCTAATGCCCAATGAACCTTTCTCAATTTTACGAGCGTTCGGAAAGTGCCGCGACAACAACGTGACATTAATCGCGCAACGTCATCGGAAGTGACTTCTCGTTGAGAGCGCTCGGAAGTTAATTTCACGATCACTCTCAAAGTTAATGCGCGTGTTCTCTCGACGCCTCGCTTACACTCGCCGACGCTAATTCTCGACCGCGAGATACATAAAAGAGGCAACGTCCTCCGGGAGGACTCGGGGATTATAATCGCCGCGACGCGTTTCGCGTGCCGTCCCGCTGCGTCTCCCCGTCGTTCCCGGAAGGGCATGAAATTTGCATTTCCGAAGACGCGGCTGTCGCCCGCGCAGTCGTACATTCACGCCAGCGGTTTAATAAATCAACGGATTAATTTTCCACGAGCGCGCGGCGCGGCCGCCCCATCGCGGCGACCGACCCGGGCTGGTCTCCGTGCGAAGCGGATTAATCGCGATTTACGTCGCGTAGATGCGACGTTACGGAGTACGCGCGATCCCGGACCGTGAATAAAAATGCACAAATCGCGGCGAACTACTACCCGCGCCGTTTGGCCGTTCCTGTTGACGAGACGCGATTATGCCGCGAGCCTTTTAAGCTCACGCTGTGCACCGTTGTGCAGCGAATGCAAAGCGCCCCGTTACGTCGGTCGTCCGGATATCGCTGGAAGCGCAACGGTGTTCAGCGCGATGATTTTATACCGCGAACTGCCGTCTATTACGTTTGCATCACGGTCTGCGTGTTTTATAGGCAATTTTTGGTAGAAAAAGAGAGAGAAAGAGAGAGGGAGAGAGAGAGAGAGAGAGGAGCTCCGCTGGCGAGTTTTTCTGCAGGATACGCTTTGAATTACTCGCGAGAGATATTTGAGCGTGAGCTAACCGTAGAGGAGGAAATTTAATGTATAATTCGCAGGTAATTTGTACGTGGGGCTTTGGGCTCAACCCTTCCGTAAGCCATGCGAAAGTACGCCTCCGTCCGTTTCGTTAATTAATCGTTCAATTACTCGACTAGAAATGTATGATCAGGTCGATAGCGGTTGTTTTGCTCATGCTGAGCTTATCCATAAATCCGTGCGGATTTTCAGACAACATTGAAAACAAGATTTCATTCCTGTTAAAAGCAATTTTAATCAATAATATATGCGCCGTTTCGCTCGACAATCTTTTACTATCTCTCATGTGATTTCATAATGTCTCTCTCGTGAAACTCTTGTACTTTTCCAACGAGGAAACGTCTCAAGTGATTCTTCATATCTTCCAAAGAAGCGAAGTTCACACCGTCAAGGGAGTACTGTAATAAGGGAAACAAATGACAGTCGAAGGGGACAGCGTGTCGGGTGAATATTTTGGGTGAGGCAAAACATCTCAGCCAAACTCTAACAATTTTTACCGAAGTGGATGAGTATAATGCATCAGAAAAATTCATCACTGTCTTCCACTTTCAAGTTGCAATAAGGTCAATTGTACTCCTTTAATCTTTTAGAATGAGTTTCTAGTCGCGTGTCGTATCTCGCTTTACTCCGTAAAGTCGCCCTGTCGTCTATTTTGTCGCTTCATCGTGTTGTGTATTGTGTGTGTATCTCACCTGATTGGAATCAAATAGTACAGCGGAAGAGGATTACGGTGCGCGCGTGTACGAGTCGTAGGACTCATAAGGAAATCATAAACTCGATCGCGTCTACCGCGGGAGGGGGAGGCGGTGCCGGTAATATAATGACGCTTTGTTCGAGACGCTTCTCTCGCACGGAGGGAGGGCGGAAGGGACAGGCAGAGCCTTTCGTGGTCCTCGCGAATTCCATCGCGCACATTCATTTCGCTCTGTCACGTCGCGCACGGCGCGGTACGACACGCCGCGCGCGTTTCTATACACTCTTTATGGTTGCGATATATTAAATCGAGCACGGGCGTTTCCGTGGAGTTGCGCTCGAATTGGGGCGCCGCCATCGCCGACGCGCCTCGATTCTTCGATGCAAGTTCGCAGACGTAGTTCCCCTCGTCCTCGTCCTCGTCGTCGTCGTAATAACGCGCCGGATACAAAGGGAAGCGGAAGCATTTCGGCGGCGCACGTCGCTACGTGATCGACTTCGTAGCTCACGACTTAATGCTTTCTTTTCGCTTTGCACGATGAAAAATTGCGCGGAGAGGAAGCTTGCCGGTAGAAAAGCGCGAGGAAAGACACATCGATATCCCGTCGATTGTCATCCGCGCGAATCTCTCTCGCGCTGCGTTATTGTATTTTTTCGCGCGTTAAGCTGTGTCGGTGAAAATGGGGAAGACGGGAGATTTCAATTTAAAAAATAAACCAGAGAGAGAGAGAGAGAGGAAAAGCAGGAGAGAGGGAAACGTAATATCGTAATACTTTAGAATTTCATTCTTCGATTAAAAACAATATTTCTCTTTTTAGAGAAATTTATTTGAGACGCGTGCAGAATAGTCACACTTCATCGGGATCATTCACACGAGAGCGCCGATCAATTATACAGAACGACTTGCCGGAGTTACGTAATGAAAGTAGTTATTACGTCGGGAATTTATTTATTTATACGCGTCATGTATAATTCGCGCATAATGAGATAATCTGGCAAAAATGACGGTTAATTTCATAATCCCGCGGAACTTAATCCTCATCAAATATGTATAGTCTGCATCGCCGCCACCACCGCCGCTATGATATAGTATATCATTCCCTCTCCTTGACTTCCAAGTTTCGGGCAATAATTCATGCAAAGAATATAACTATCCCTACAGAGTCAAGCGACGTATATATCATGCAATATCGTATCTCATACAATTAACGTATATCCACCGTGTGAAGTTAAATATCGCCTTTATTGTTATATACGACCTCTTCCTCCACCTCCCCTTCCTTCTCCCATTCTCTCGAACCACGGCAGTACTTCTAATATCGCCGATTCCATCGATTTACGTTCATTAGCATAGCTCGCGTCGGCGCTAATTGAAATTTTACAATTGTCGCAGTAACGCTATATCTCGTGATGTGCGCGGGAAAAGCGGGCGGCATTAATGCACTAATCCCGGCCGCATTTAGAATATACTAATCAGGCTATAGGAATAGCAAATTGCGGCGGGGGGTCGCGTGTTAACTGGCTTTATGCAATCGCACACACGGCCTGTGTAACGGCATAACGCTTCGCGCGCAACACGGCTCCGTATGCTAACGGAAAACCTAATTGTGACGCATTGCGTTTCAGCCGAGAGAACAATGGTAAGCCTTTCACGTGTCTTCGGGGTCACGGCGACATTATTTCCAGATTATTTCCTTGCGCGAGAAAGAAGGGAGGTCGGCTCGGTTGCAATTAGGCGGACGCGTGTCACAGGACGAGCGTGCAGAGCAGCCGCGACGCCGAGATGTAGCAGCGGAAATATCGTTATGCCAGCTCCATCTTCCGACGTCATCGCGTTCGCGCGTCAATAAAATAATATTATTACTGCTTCGACGGCGATATATCGAAACAGCGTTCTGTAATATTGACACACGCGCGTACAGCCGGCGGCGACTCTTGTGTAAATATTTCTGAAAGCGGCGTACAAGAGAAAGAAAGGATGAAAAAGAGGACGGAGGGAGAGAGACCGCGCGAAAGAGCGAGTTAATTGATGCTATCGAACGTTTTTAATTGGCCTGTTTCCACGTCGCGCCATTAAATCAATCCGCTTTTATATAGGAGCCGATAAAATCTATATATCGGAGGATCTGTACTTTTAAATCATTTCATTTCACCGTAATGCGATGCAGTTTTATCGCGGGTGATCGGCACGCTGGTTGCACATGAAAATATTTCTTGCGGCTGGAACGAATCACTCGCATATTTGTCGTTCATGTAAAAAAAATACGCGCTAGGAAATGCGAATGATTTGTTGTCGCATGAATGAAGATCCACGGACCGAAGCTCGCGATAATTCGCAGCTCTGAAAATCAATGCACAGTTACGCAAATATTTGGATTGAGCGCTCGAAGCGCTCGATATTAAAAGAGGACATAGAAGACAAATACACCTACGCGCACTCGAAGACACCTGCGTTTATGTACTTCGGGTAGATCCGAGCAAAAATAATAATTGTCTAGTAATGACACAGAAAAATTGAGTCTTATATCGCTACTAGCTAGAAATGTAACGCTTTTCCTAGTGATTGTACCAGAAAAATTATCTAGTAGCTAGATACAAAAAAAATAACTTATAACTATAATTGGTATAGTTACTAGACAGTTCTGATATCCAAGTTCTATTCAGGATTTACCGATGATTTTCTATCTCGTTACCGTGTAATCTTTTTCATCTAGCCACTATCTAATTGGTATAGTTACTTAGAGACAGGATTTATATTTGAACAATTTTCAAAGGACTATGGATAAAATGGGCTAAACCGACTTTGCCTAAAAGGCGTAACGCAAGTTGTAATGTAATCTTAATCTTAACATTTCTTGGATACGGTATTTTTATCCATAAGTTCATGGGAAAATGGTCAAAGTTTGCCTTAAAGAATAAAGAAAATTGCCTTGAAATGAATCACTTTTAATAGCAATTCGGTTAATTTTGTTCCAATTATTTGATTACTTGTATTATAGTCCAGTTTTATAATTCTTTCCACTAAGAACTAAGGAAACACTTGAGAAATGTAAGATCTAGCATAGTGAGATTAATATGGTATAAAAATTTAAAAAGATGTCAATTTTCTTGTTCAAAAAATTTTTAATGTTATCATATGTGTGCACCTGCATACTTTGTGTAATTTGGAGGATGTTAAAATATCTAACGTTGGACATAACTCTAGAGGTTCTATTGGAGAGTTTCTTCTAAGGAAATTTCGTATTTTGTGTTTTTTTTTAGTTTTAAATGAAAATAAGTTACAAAACTGAATACAAATATAATATAAGTAATTAGTAAATGGAGCTAAATCGTCACTAACCGAATTATTGTTAAAGGTGACTCATTTTGAGCCTTTTAAGGCGACTTTTGACCACTTTTCCACGCGTTTAGTCGGATTAAAATGCTATTGCCATCGTATTCGGCGACCCAAAAGACGTAAGATTACGTGTATAACTTACGTTACACTTTTTAGGTCAAAATCGACCCATTTTCCCCATCGTCTTTAGCAAGGAGAGTCTCTTTGTGGCGCCCACCCAGATTAAGGCCACTTACACTTCTTATAAAAGTGCCTGTGCTAGACAAAGGAGACAAACGAATGTATAATCCTTACACTCAGGCCGAGAGCACACAGAGAAACGTAAGCAGTAAAACTTAAGCAGTAACCAAATTGACCAACCGCAGTCGACGATTCTCTCTACGATCCAAGAAGAATCCATTGCGACTGGTCAATTTTCCTACCGCTCACTGCTTACGTTTCTCTGTGTGTCATCCGCTTCACCTAAATCTGCTTGCAAATGTTGCCAGCACGCTGCTGCTATGAATTCTAGGTATTATACAGTTTTCTAGCAAATAAAAGAGCACCGGTAACTCTTAACCGTCACAGAAACTCTATCTGGATAAACAAAGAAGGTTTTTGAATGATTCAGTGTCCAAAGCCCCGCTTCGCCGAGCATTCTATTTCGCGAGGTAACGTTTCGTTCGATGTCGAGCGCCTCGTTGGCGAAATCGTCGTAAACCGCCGTGTCAAGTCCATCTTGATTGCAGGACCGTAAAGAATTAAGTGCTCGGGCCGGCTGGGCTCGTTTGAGCGCGAAGTGCAAAAACTCGGCCCGTTGTTGCACGTTAGGTCCCGCGGAGCTGCGAGCGCGTGCGAGCATACTTACGGCTGGCTGCACCTTGACCCGATCTAACTTCGGTCGCGAGTTACTCGCGTGCGAATCAAGATTAAGTAAGGTCGGCCTGACCTTACTTGCCGACCATCAGACACGATCACCACGTGCGTAATCGTTTTCTGAAGAGGCGGGCGCTTACACTCTGTCGTGTGCTCCCGTCGTACTCCTTTTCTCTCTGTTTTCTTTTTTTTTAATAATCAACGTCCGATAAGGCTATTTCTCCGTGCGATAACAGGTGAAAAGTTACGGCACGACATGGTCGTGATTCGATTCGATATGCCAAGATTTTCGCGACACGCCCGATGTTTCGGGGTGATTTTCGTAGGGATTTCGCAGGAAAGGTCTGGCTTGGCTCATACCCGAGAAACGCCGAGTGGGTTCTCTCGCTTGGAACTACGAAATTATCATATTAAGGAACTGGACGAAAACATACAGGCGAGATAAAATGGCGTAACGCGACGCTTATCCCCGAGAGCCTGCAATTTATCCGGTGGAATTTCTCAGTAATTAAAAATGTAATCTTTTACACGGAAGGAGAATATTGTAGTTTCTTTTTTTCATATAAATCTTTCTTTTTGATTTTACTGTGTCTCTAGTAGTTTACAAATCTATCTTGCTGAGTAATATAATAAATCTCGTTAGAAACAGCATATTTTTTAATAGCACAGTCCAGTTCATGGAATATAAACTGTGAATTTATATAAAAAATATATAACAGTCAAAAATAATAAAAGTCAACAGCCAATATTCGGGCGTATTTATTTAAATAGATTAATGTACGTTAAACTGTGAAAAAACATGCTATATTTCTATTAAAATTGACATGTAGAAATTTTCGTGTTGAAGTTTCAACATATCCATATGTGTTAATTTAAAGTATTGTCTTTGTGATATTTTGGCTGTTCTTGAATTCATATATATTCACCATATCTAAGAATTAAAATAACGCAATTTATTTGCAGATGTACAAATTCTTAGTGATCTTTTAATAACTTAAAATACAGATAAGTTGCGTCATTTATCAACATATTTGCCTCGTGTTAAATTGACACCAAAGTTATAATGGATAAGTTATGAAATACATTAAATTTAACACAAAAATTTTTGCATACACACGACACGAAAATATAGTTGATTACCGCAGAATATCTGCTTCTCAGTTGAAAAACTCCACGGTGATTTTTGCAATAAAATTCTTTTTGGGTACTCTTTGGAAGATGCGATATTCCAATTTCGGCAGAAGAAAGTTTCTTCCTTCTACTTTTTCTCTCTCTCTCTCTCTCCCTTTATGCTTCTCTCTCTCTCCGTCTCTCTTTGTCTCTCCCTGGGGTGTCGTTCGACGCCGTCGGGAAATTCGAGGTACATAACGAACGATTAACTAACGACAAGCGCGTCTCGCTCGGCTCGCGGTCGACGTTCATTGCGATCGCATGTGCAATGTTAAATGTCGATGTTCAGTGTGTTACGCACATCGGCGCCGTCGCCGCGGGCGTAATTCACCGTCGCGCGATATCACGATGATGATCTGACGTAGCTATGAATTGGAACGTTGCGTCGCTCCATGTATTACCTCTGCCGGGCGATAGATAACTCATACACGATTGTTGGAACAATGAAATAGCGATTACGTTTCTCGCGATAGCGATAACGGGCTCAACGCCGTCTGCCCTTTCGCGACGTGGTTTCTCGCGCGCGCGCGTCGGCAGTAAATGCGCGCTCGCTTTTAATTACGACTAGAAAATTAACCGCCCTCGCGTTTTGCTTTTTTTTCAAGATGCCTGAATCGCTTTGTAAAGAGCGCTACGGTCGCTACGTACCATTGTTTCGCACGCCGTTATGCACACGCGTGCACAGCCCCTCCCTTCTTTTATCCTCTTTGAAGCATTATCCAGCTTTTAATTATCCTCAACAGAAAAGAAAGAGTATTGCGTAATCTTTATATGTTCTTTTGAGCGACAAATTTAGTTATTTTGTGACTGGCTTTTTCGTAGAATTTCTCACACGCGCGCGTGTGTGTGTAGAAAGGGACATATATATATATATATATATATATATATATATATATATATATTATATATGTATATATATACATATATATATATAGTTTGGGGATAATGCCTTGAATTGAACATAAAATATCTCGCAATCTTGAGACGTGCAATATTTAACGCCCGGAAAAGAGAGAAATTTCCTCTTTTGGAGGAGCGCGACACGGCGCATACATCTTGATGTAAGGAGCCACATCTCGGTAGTTTGTCCATGCTGTAAAGCACGGATAAAATATATACGCGATTCCACTGAAACACGCCGTACTCCCGTTAATTAATAGAATAAGGTGAAAGCTTACGCACACACGGTGAATTATTACGGACTCCCCCGGTGTGTTCGCGCGCTAATGTAAATCGCCTGTCTGACATTTGTTCGTAAGCGAAATAGTGCTTGTGCGCGGGGCGCGCGCACTTTTGCTCGCTAATCCGATTTATTTTCGGAACATACACAAAGAGTGACCCAAGCGCGAAGTTCAAAGTTCAAACAATGCTGTACCACACGAGAGAGCGCGGTGACGCGCAGCTACAAAAGGAGAAAGAGAGTGAAGGGTTCCATTATCGAGGGCTCGCTTCCTGACAAATTGATGTATTTCGCGCTTGTACAAATCACGCGGAATTGTCTGGTTTGCGTGGACATACGCGAAAGCAAGAGAGCAGAGTTTCTCCCGTAAGCGGCGGATTTTTCAGCATTTTTCCAATGGAACAAATTTCCGCGCGCACCCGCACGTTGGATATTCCGGCGCGATAAATTTGCCGGAGTTAAGTGCTAGGAGATTTACTTGGGGCCGCGAAGGGGGAGAGAGAGGAGTACCCCGACGCGACAAGTTATTCAACTATCTGATAATATATATTTCCCACTGGGCGAGATAGCGGCGCGAATAACGTCGGTCCGGACTTGTTCGCGTGCTGACCCGACACGACATTTTACAAGACGACGACGACGACGAGTGGACTCGGAATTGCCGGCCAAAGTGTCTCGCTTTTCCAATAACGCAATCCCGCGTCGCATTTGGAATCTTGTAACTTTGCCCGATCGTCTTGGCGCTCGTTACCGCCAGTTTCGCTGTGTCCCGTCGCGATATGGCGCTATGAAGCATGGGATCCCTGCGCGAAATTCAATACGCGTCGCAAATACGTGACGCATCGTTGCCGCGGTATATTCGCGCGCAAGAACGCGCGAGAGAGGAGATGCCGGCTTACAATCGAGATTATGTAATCCCATCTTGGCATTACATCTCGGACATCTCGCATCAGAACGAAGTGTTCGGCGTTTCTCCCCTTGGAGGTTATCGTTGGGATATTTTCCTCGATATGATATCGGGTGATATCGTGCTTCCGCGCTTTTCTGGCATTCCTTAGTCCTTCGCCGTATTTCGCACACGGAGAAAAATAATTTGCTAGCCCAGCAAATTTTCTGCTACACTGAAAGAAAAAAATAGTTGAAATAATTATAATCTCACTATATTTTATAGTTCGTTTTGGCCTCAAACATATATTTATAGTTCATCTAAACATAAAGATATAGTAGAATGAACACAGATGTATAGTTACTTATTATTCTATGTATATGGTAAAACACTTTTTGGGAATATAGTTACATGTATCTATGTTTGCCAAATATTCCAATTGTATTGACTATATAAAATAGTTAATTTCTCTTACCATTAAATATTTGCTACCTTACAATATTTTTTATTTCAAATAATTATAATTCTTGGTAAAAATTTTACACGGGTCAGTTATACTATGCTTATATTGTAAATGTTACAAATATTATGGTGACATTTACTATAAAAATTATATTCCTAACTATAATCTTTTTACTATGCCATTATAATTCCAAATATTATACATTTTTTTCAGTGTGGTCTAACAAAATCTTTTCGTTATTATGTGGACAGCAAAAAGATTTGCTAAAAGTACTAATCACTATTTGCTGGATATAATTTGCTGAATCTACAAATTATTTTGCTATAAGAATCATGATGGATTTATATAAACAGTTTTGCTCCGATAGCAAATAAATTTGCTAAGAATACATTATTTTGCATGAATAGCAAATTAACGTGATTCTTAGGACAAATACACTCAACAAATTTGTTCTATCCTAAAAACGAAACTACTTCTGCTTTTTAATAACGAATAATTTGTAAAATTAGTTACGTCAACTAAATTTTTTTGCTGTCACTACGAATATACAGTAGCAACGACGATTTTGCTAAAAGAGCAAAATTATTTTTCTCCGTGTACATTTCCCTTATAGCGCACAGTTGAGAGCGAAACGCTTTGAACATTTTTCTTCTAGAGAAATTGGTAACCCGTCTGGTTGTCACACTTGAGAATTATGGACTATTTGCGTGGTAATCGGTTAAGGGAATGCTCAAGTGGATGGCGAACTCGAAAAATGTCGATGACGTAGAAGTGATCGTCACTAACACGATCATACTTTGCGTATTTATTACACATATATATAGATCTTATATACATAAATGTGTGCTGCTTTGTCATGCTAGCAAAAAACATAACTACGCACGTAAAGAAATCTTTCTGGAATATAAACTTTTCGTTTATATTCCAGCCTCTAAATTCAGTTATAAAGATACAGAAATGTTCCTTGAAGATGTTCCTTTCGTTAGCGGAGCAAACACACTTGTAGTACTTACGGAACTTTTGTATTAAGTATAAATTTTAGGCCAACTGATAGCTTGAGATGTCAAATTTTAAAGTCTTTTGTCGTTTCCGTCACATATCGAATAATTCATTATTGCTCATATTTTCAGTATATAAAAGCACTTGTAATTCTGCGCAACCAATACGACGTAAACTTTGCAGAGAAGTGCCAGTATTCTGTCAGTAAAGTTTTCAGCATCCTCCATGGTTAGATAGGAAGCAAGAGCTGAAAAGACAATGCGTGACGTAAAAGTAAATTTTATCAAGTCAAAGTAAAAACGTATTACTATATTCGAAAGTATTCTGGGTTAAATCATTGTAATAGTAATGCTGAAAGAATTGAAGCATCTTGTGTTTTATATGTACAAAAGATATCCGCAATCTAAACTGAAAATTCAGGAAAAATGTAAGTACGAAAGTAATAGGGGAGCTCTCTCTTTCTCTCTCGCATTATTTTGCATACTCATACTTTTCCATAGATTTTTAGTTTAGGTTGTGCCATTGAATCTTTTATATTTGAAACACAAGATTCTACAATTCTTCTGAAACGACGATTACTGCACAACGATTTAACTCGGGATACTCTCGGATGTATTAACACGTTTTTACGTTTAACTTAATAAAATTCACTTTTGCACCACGTAATGTCATTTCTTGTCATAACCGCACAGATACGTGAGCAGTGATTCTCAAATATGATAATTAGATGGGTTATTAACTTCACTAGGACGCAGAACGTGTGCAAACCGTTTTCGTTTTCGACTGTACCTCTGAATATTTCGGCTTCGTGAATATTTTTTCTCGAAAAAGCACACCGACACACGTGAGAGAGATGTTTCGAGAGATACTTGTTAGTGGGAATGCTTCGTGATCACATTCGAAATTCTCATTCGAAAAGAATAGACTTTTTTACCGACGCGCGCGTTGGGTGTGTGTGTATACATAACTAATGAGCTGTGAAGGGGGTGGAGGGCTATCGTCGGTCATAAATTCGCTTTCCGGATTTGCAAGGGGGTTTACAACGAAACATCGTTGTAAATCAGTACGTTGTACAAGCAGTGTATACGGATTAGCGACGTGCGATGCGAAAATTTCCCCTTGCGCGCGGCGTCCGCGAGGAAACTCAACCCCGAGAGACGTTCCTTTCCGCCCCGTGCATGCCGAGTAATGGCGAGAGAAGAAGGCGGAAAATCTAGTCAACTAGCTAGCTGGCCAGCCAGCTAGCAGCCACGTCAGGGATACTCTTATCGGACAGCATTACTAATGGATTGGTATCGTGTTCTGCCATTTGCCCGTGACGCGGCGTCAGATGGATATTCACGCGCGCATTATTTCTACGTCAAAGCAACTGCGAGGTCAAGATTTATCTCCCGACGAGCGCCTAGATTATTTCGCACAAAGCAGCCGGGCTGCATCCGCCGAGACGCCGTTCTCGTTTCCACGCGCGCATAAAGGGGATGCGAAGATAAAAACCTAACGCGAATTGATAGCGGGCGCCTGTTCGGTTCAATTCGCGAAGGAAGGAGTTTGTTCGTCGAGTCTCTTATCAAAGCTCGCGCATAATTTAGAATTGTTTTCCTTCCTCCATTTTCATCTTCTTTTATATATTTTCCCTCTTAGTTTAGAAATATTCCGCGATATTATCTATCTCCGCGATGGAGAAAAAGAAATTGAAAAAGACCATTTTATATAACTTTTATTTTTTTTCAATTTTGTGCAATTTTCAATGTATTTTAACCCTTGTATTCGGTAGCGTTTCAATTAATAGCAAGCGCTTATTCTGTTCAATTCGCAAAAATCTTGAAAGAAAAAGTTTATTAGACGAGAAAAGCTCAATTTGAAATTGTTTGTCCGCTCTCTTTCTCTAATTTTCCCTTTTAATTTAGAAATTCTTAAGGTCAAAGTGCCGCGATATTAGAATGGAGAGAATAATTTTGCTCGAAGAGAATGATTTTCACTTTCTCTTCATTTTCTTTTCGTACAACTTCCAAAAAATTTCAACCTTCGTATTCTGCGACGTCAAATGCGTTTCTCCCCAGCACGTTTTTTTTCTGACAAAAAGTTCGACACGAGCGACTGAATTATACGAGGGAGTCCGCGCACAGGGATAAGATAATAAATCACCGGATTGGTTTCCCCTTTGTCATCGAAATCGCCAAAGGAAATCGTCGGTCGCGGCAGCGCGGCGCGGCGCGACGCGTCGCGTCGCTCGAAGGCGGATACATTTCGAGGCGCTTTTACGCGCCGTCGTTACTTCTTTAATTCGAATTCTCTCCGCTGTCTCTTTCTCTCTTTCTCTCTTGAAATTTATCCCGCGGCACGAAAGTCGACTCGCTGGCGTCGGAGATTCGGCCGCCATCCGTCCGTAATCTAAATCTTTTTAATGCGTTTCATCGATCCCCGAGTTCGGAATGGTTTACAGCGGACTTCGATTTCCTTCGCCGTGCCATTCGTCTCAATTAACTTCCTCCCGGGATCGTAGAGGCATTAATTGGTCTGGAATTGTCTGTCGTATTTCCGTGATTTTTCTCGCGTTCGCGAGAACACACGAGAAAGCGGGAGATCTTCACGCGTCGCCGAGCGCAACTTGAACAGGTCATTCGGCGCGAAAGCAAGACTCACGTTCACGACTAGCTCAGTTGCGGAATAAAGCGATCTTATTTCACGTCGTCTTGTCCTCCCCACCCCTATAACGAATCCCCGCAACCTCATTCGTATGCCGGAGACGGTAATAAATGCTAAACGCCGCGTATCATGTGTGTTATCGCGTGAGAATAATACGCGTCGGAAATCAATTAGCCGACGACCCAGCGCGGGCTGTATATTTAAATATTTATAATTATTATTATTTAAAATTCACTTTCCTCGAAAGTAACGGAACGTGCTCCTTTTCTCTTCGAATTTCTTGGAATGAAATTCCACTCGACGAAAAGTGGAGCGAACATCGAGTCGTTCGAATTTTTCCCTCATGCAAAATGAATTCTCCACTTGGAATTGTCTAGTGAATGTTTTCACTCGCAATTGAAGAGCGAATTTGATGTATTCTACTTTCACGAGAACATATTCGAACGTAATCGATTGAAATATTCGCTCATGTGGAGTTCGAATCTGCTCTAAACTTGAGTGAGACATTCACTCTTGCGATTTCGAGCGGCTGTATTTTCGCGCTATCGCGCTTCGAGCGAAAATATTGTCACTTCTCGCTCATTCTGAGCAAGATTCTACACACAGAAGAATGCACGCTGCATTCAACTAAATGTTACTCGTCTCAAGTGCTTCATATATTTGCAAATCAAATTATAAATACATCACCTATATATATACATTAAATTTATTTAAAATACATCTTGAATCCCTTCCCCTCCCTAGTAATAAGTTTAGTATTTCAATGAAGATTATTGAATCAAAACAAAAATTCGACTTGCTTACCATATAAAGTGAAATCAACTTTTTTTGCGATCAAGTTTTATTATATCCTTGCACAGAGAGTATAAATCCTTTTCTTGAGTACATGATAATGAGTTTTTTTTCAAATTCCTAATAAGTATATTTTAAGATTACACTATAAATTTTGTGTTAAATTTAACACATTTTATATGTTCCAACTTATCCATTGTAATTTTTATGTTAATTTAACACAAGAAAAATATATAAATGACGCAAATAATATGTCGAAAATTAACACAGAAGTGTAACATTTGGACATTATTGTGTTATTTTAATATTTAGAACTCAACGCAACGTAATCAATGTAACATAATGATAATATGTTAAATTAATATACATGTATGTCAGAAATTCACCACGAAAGTTTCTCTAAATAGGTCGATTTCAACACAAATACAAATACATTGCGTGTATTATTAGAATAATATTCTGTTAACTAGAAATATTCTATCAACTTAAAAATAAGTTGAAAAATCGCTTTTCTTAGCAGTAGAATGATATTTTTCACTCCAGGAAATTTAGAGAATTCCTTTTGTGAATACAGTGACAGTATCGCGGAAACACGTCTGTCGATATCTCGCCAATGTAGTTCGGCTAGCAGATGAAAAATGATTAAGCTCTTTTTGTAACACTCGATGTCACTCCTCAGTTTCTCCTTCTCTCTCAACTTGGTGTTTTTCTTCTCTCTCTTGTCTTTTGATTCTTTTGTTCGACATTCTCTGTGTTCGTTTCTACCTGCGTTTTCTCCACCTCGATTCGTTGTCCGAGCGAAGGCTACGGCTTTACGCGAAAGAGGAAAGATGTTCTTGACGGCCGAAGCATTTTATTGGCCTCTAAGTAGAAAAGTCTATTAAAAACGCGCCGGACTTGCGTTCGTGAGTCGGCGTTTACGTGTACGATGCGTCATCATCGAGAGACATATTCGTTCGTTCGTTTGTTCGTTCTGTGACTTGAATATTCCTCTTCATTGCTCCGAGAAACTTCTTCGAGGTGAATTTCGATTGACCTCGATATTGCTCATTAGCGCAAATATGTGATCTGGATTAGACTCGCGTTCGATTTGGATCGGAATAAAACGGAGTCTCGGCCTCCCTCGCTTTCGAGGGCTTCTCGGTCCAATTTGCAATGTAAAATCGTGAAATAAGTAAATGTTATTAGTACTCACGCAAATTTTTTTAGCGAAAATTTAATAGGAAGTTGCATTTTGATGATACATGTATATACAATGAAAATAGCCGTCGTGTGATTGTTAAACTTGATCGTGCTTGCACGGCAAACTTTTCGCGGCTGATGTAAAATTGATCGGCACGTAACGATCTGGCTTTTAAGCAGCGGTGAAATTAGCCGGCGGCTAATTTCCGGAACAAACGCGACGGACAAACGCCAATCGAAAATCCTTGCGTCGAGGTGGAGGACGCGGCGAGGGAGAAAGAGAGCGGGTAACGGGACTATAAACTAGGCAATAACAACGAAGTTCAGTGATTACTGATCCAGGCACGAGTCGTTGCGGCATTCTCGACATCGGATACGAGCGTGCACGCCTCAAGACGACATTATCATCGCGCTACGACTTCATAACATACGAATTATTAATTAATAGACACTGTAAAGCACCGGGGGCGCTATGGCTGCGTGCCGTGGCGCGCGTTGGCGGCAATCAGAGCTCGTTATCCTGAAATTTATCGCGCACAGTGCGCCACTGCGGAAATGCATTCCCATGTTTAATGCATAACGAATGCACCGCGGCCGCGGTGTGTTCGGAAATAATGATGATTCGCTTACTCGCCGATGCCACGGATATCGATTACACAAAGCGAATTAGGTATAACGTTAGCTGAAGTCGCCGCGTTGCGCTGCAGAAATTATAGCAAGACGCCGCGGAAAAGTTGTGTGTGTGTCTCTCTCTCTCTCTCTTTCTCTGTTATTTCTCTCTTTGATACATCATTGATCCGTTTATGTAAATCTCTTATAATTATTTAATTTTCTTTCTTTTATTGTTTTATATATTTTATAGTTATTTTCTGTAATACTTTTGCGTTTAAGAGGAGACTATATTCCAGAGCGCACAATAAGTGAAGCTCTCTCTTTTTCTTTCTCTCTCTCATTCTTTTTGTTTCTGTCTCTCTCCATATTTTGGTTGTTGTTATCTTCTACTTGTGGAATATTCTACCCAAGAATAGAACCTCTTTCCTAATTAGTACGTTTCAGCGTCTATTGTATGCTTATCTCGTGCTCTGCGAAATGCAGTGCTTATTTAGATTGCAGCAGATTTCATAATTTCTTTCCCTTTTTTTATTTGTAAATAGCTTAATGCTGGTGGCGTTTATTACATAACATGTATTAACATACATATTGTAACTGATTTAACGTTCAACTTTGTTCAACAGGCGCGTTTTTAGCACACTCGCGGACGGGCGCGTGCAACACTTAGTGTTGCACCTTTAAAATGAGCGCATCAATGAGTTTAAATAAGTTTTTACCGTATTAAAAGTGGGATGGATAAGTTAATATCGTTTTTAAAAATGAAAGAAACGTATTTCTTTATTTATAGATCCACAGCTGCCAAACTGTGCAACGCTACTTGCTTGATAACTCAAAATCAAACTGCAGTATTCAGTGCTGCTATGCGCCTGTCGGAAGGTTAAGGAAAAGAAAGGGAGGGAAGGATGAAAAGAGAAAATAAATTTGGCAAACGAAATTCTCTTTATTCTCTTATTACCAAAATGCATTTTATATTTTTCACATAATACTAGTTTTTTATATATTTTATTTATATTTTTCTTTATTTCTTTTATATTTTTTTCTATATTTCTTCCCTTTTTTACTGCGCATCTATGTGAGTATGTACGGTATTACATATAAACTATGGTAAGTGGGTTATTCCAAGAATAATAAATATCTGCTCCACTATCTCTCTCTCTCTCTCTCTCTCCCTCTCTCTCTCTCTCCCTCTCTGTCTCTCTCTCTCTCTCTCTCTCTCTCTCTCTCTCT
>NW_022639558.1:1105885-1143738 GCF_010583005.1 Odontomachus brunneus | reverse complement strand
CTCTCTCTCTCTCTCTCTCTCTCTCTCTCTCTCTCTCTCTCTCTCTCTCTCTCTCTCTCTTATTGTCACGGAATAGAAAAAGACCTCCATAAAATCGATCACGAAAGAACGCGAATTACGCGGGACTTGTAATTGGCCGTGGCCGTTAACAATACGGGCGTACATCGCTGCGAATCTCATTGCTCTTGTTCGCCCTTGCCGGAAGGAAGTATTTGCAGCGCAGCGATAAAACATCCCGACGCGACTGCTACGAGTAATTAATTGCTAACCGACGGCGGAGCGCGCACCATCTATTGCCGAGTTCGTGATTGCGATGAAGTTTATTCCGCGACGAATCCGAATGAAAGAATCCGCGCAGAGAAAAGCAGCGGGATCCTTGGCCAATCCCTCGACCAAAAAGGGGCAGTTTAAAAGAAAAGGTCTCACAGTTCGCAGCGTGGCTCGACTTTTCAAATAAATTCTGATCGTTTTTCACGAATTTCAGGTAATTTTTTAACGTTACCGAGTAATCTTATCAGATGGATGTTAGGGAACTTTTCGAACAGTCGAGGCCAGCGTGCCGCACGTCGTCAAACCGTGACATCACTCGAGCAAGTCTCGCTGAGACAAGCCACGATTTGACAGAATATGATCGAGAACAAATCAAATCCTTCGTCTGGAAAGAAAGATTCGATGCAGTTGTTGACGTTGGAAGCTTCTGGAAACTTCTTACGTCAAGCGATTATCGTTCGAGATCGACGACGGTTCGGTACTCTCGTGCTCGAGCGAGGCGAGAGATTGTAAAAAATTCGGTATGCCTTTTCTCTCTCTCTCTCTCTCCCCCCTCTCTTTCTTGTTTTCGTACAGTGTAAGTAAAAAGAATAAACTCCGTATTAATTGTAATTCGTAAATTGTAAATCGTTAATAACGTGGTGACTATCGTGACCACACCGATTCCATTTTTTTTCTCTCAAAGAATTCGTGTGACAAGAGATATATGAGTTTCAGACGTTTGCAGAATCGGAAATGTCACAATATGTAAACTAATTTGTGAACTCGCTATTTAAATTATATAAAGCATATATATGGACATTCTATACTAAGAAAAAAAATATTTAAGGAATAGTAAATATTTGGTAGGTACTAACAGCATTTTTTGTTTTTATTTATAAATATAAAATACAAAAATTATAAAATGTTTTCCAAAAAAGAAAATATATATTTTGTTAAAATCTTAAGAGAAAGAGAGATAGAGAGAGAGAAACTTTGTTTTTCTCTTCATGAAGGCAATTATTTATTTTATTCAAATAAAATAATTTAGATTTAAGTAAATATGTTAGTAATCATCAAATATTTATTAATTTTTTAAAAATATATTAGAACAATTTATTATAAATATTTATTAATTTTTAAAGTATCTCCCTCTCTCTTCCTCAATATATAGATAAAAAAAATATAATCTTATTCTTAGCGAAATCCTCTTACATACGGCTTCGAGAAAACTGTAAGAGAAATATTTTAAGCACCATATTATACCTTTACATCACACTGTGCGAGAAAAATATTTAAAAAATAGAAAAATAATTATTTGATGTGTGTTTTGTGTGTGTGTGTGTGTGTGTGTGTGTGTGTGTGTGTAGGTATTAATATATAACACATTTATTTAAGTCTAAATTATTTTATTTAAATAGAATAAATAATTGATTTTATGAAAAAAATAAAGTTTGAAGAAAATATATATTTTTTTATTTGAAAAATATTTTATATTAGTATAAATAAATATGTTATTGATACCCATCGAATAAATATTGTTTATTTCTTAAATATTTTCTCCCTCAATGTATAGAAGAGAAATATTCCTTCGGCGAAAATATTTGCTTAGATTATGGTGTTACAGGAAATTACGCCTTGCAAATAGAACTTTTTCTTTGGGTGTAGAATTTTTTTTTATTGATTTTAGAAGAATTTTCTTGAGGCCATAACATAAGAGGATTCTGCTAAGGATGAGATTAAATTTTTTTGGATGCAGGAATGCGTGAAATATTCCATAAAAGTTGTCGCCTCTGTGATATTTATCGCCATCGGATAGGTCGCACTGAAAATATCACCGTAAAAAAATCCGTAAAAAGAATTCCAAGAATTATGGATCGCGCGTAACGCGAGTAGGCGTGCAATTACTCGCCGGTAATTACTTAAAACTCAATGACAGATTCTTGGTCGGTGGTTGACAGCCATAGATCGGCTGAAGCCAACGGCCGAGCATTGGCTTTGTCGCAAAATGTCTGGCTATTTTACGCTGGAGTTGACGACCTTGCGATAGTATATGCTATTCGGTTATTTCGCAGTAGATAAATACGCGACTGACCGTTTACACAGGTAACCCGTTGCGCTAACAGGGAATTCCGTTCTATATCGCGTGGGCGTCGTAAAGCTGCGCCGTCAAGGTGAAGCGAAGAGAGTTAATAAATTTCACGAGTGACTTAGAAGGCATATATCGCAAATTTTATGCGGCGCTACGATGTGTAAGCTTTTGCCGCGCGTCTCTTGATCCTCGTACATATTCATGAGTTCCTTCGCTTCGCGGGATTAGATTTACTAACACCTTTTCTAAAGCGCTGAAAAGCGTTAAATACCTCTGTGTGAACCTCAAGAACTGAATATCCGAGAATAGTCTCTGTGTGTCTCTTGTTCATTATATCTTGTATATGTCATTTCCACCGTACACACGTGGAGAATATTATAGTTTACTTTTTTTTATAAATTCTTTTCGATCTTACTATGTTTCTTTAGCAGTGCAGGAATAAACTAGCAGTAAGATCTATCTTGCTAAGAAATATAGTAAATTTTGTTGGGAACATAGCAAATCTCGTTAGAAACAGCAACATTTTTAGTAGCACATTCAGTCTTTATAAGTGACACAGGTGAAATGAAAAGATTGTCAATTATTACAAAATGTCCATTTACTTAGTTACAAAATTCTATACTAATTTTTATTCGTATCTATTATATTATAAATGAATAAAAAAAAAAAAAAAAAAAATATATATATATATATATATATATATATATATATATATTCTGTACAGTGTAAAAGATTTTGTATTATAAATTTAACACATTTCAATATAATATAACCATAATATGTTAACTTAACACATGGGTATGTTTAAAATTTCAATACAAAGATAAAATATCTTTTAGTTTATACTAATTTCTATTTATTGTATAAAATTCTTTCTTTGTGTATATTTTGTGTATTACGTCTACTAAGTAATTAAGAGCATGTTTAATTCAAATGATTCCTTAAATATTTGATTGACATTTCATTTTAAGATGAAGGAACGGTTAGTTCCTTTTCTAACGAATTGGAGCAATTTCTCGTGAAAAGTTAGAGCATTTCCCATCGCGGATATTTTCTTCCTTGTCACACCGTCGTTACGCTTGTGTTCTTACGATATTACAACCTAAATTCATACTTTTGCATTCCGAACGACCGCGAGGCAAGGTAGTCGTGTGAATAGTTGCCCGCATAAGATCCACACTAACGCGACTAACTAAATCCTGTTGGGAATTCTCGTTCCGTCGACGAGGGATAGGAGGAGGAGGAAAAGGAGGAAGGGTAAGGCGGAGGAGGATGGTCGAGGGGGATGTGGGGGACAGGGAGAGAGGTCGACGGTGTTATAAGGAGGCACTTTTGATCGAGTGTCCCCTCGAAAGCACTTCGTAGTCGTTGAAAGCCTCCGCGCGACGACCGGCTCGTACTGCGAATGTTACAGATACACCCGGTACGTGTATGTATATAACCGGCACATAGGGCGGCAGTATATATTTCACAACGCGCTGAATGCAACAGGACCCACTTCAGAGATCATACGCTCGGAGGAGTGCATCAGACTCTCCGCGAAATTCCCGGGAAAGAATAGGAATGGCGGACAGAAATACAGCTTTAGTATTTGTGCAGACCCGTGCATTATTTAACCGGGCTATTTCGAGTCTCCGCACATGACAGTTCATTAGCAATCACGAGCCATGAGTCCTTTTTAATCGTCTACATCGGCCCTCCGCGGCGCTTGTCCCGCGGAAACGACGTCTCCGTCGTTTGAATTCGAATCTCTGACATGAAGATGTTTGAGCCGCCCTGTGCAGATTGTCGATATATATATATTTGAAATGAGAGGACAGTCAATTACAAAATGTATCGAATTATCTCGTAGTTACAAGCCTACGGTAGGGGACACTGAGTCAGTTGTCACACTTTTTATATACTGATTTTTAAAAACAGATGTATGCAATATTTTTTAATATTATGCACATTTTCACATAAGTATAATCTTTAGGTAAGAGAGAAGAAATATTATACCTATATATATTTATACACAAAAAGTTATTAAACTATAAGCAAAGTCGTGTAAATGTGATTATCCACTCAGTGACTAACCCATGCCTAGGATTGGTTGTCATGTGTTTTTCACATATAAAGGAAACAATTTATTTCTGTCTTAAGGTTTCAAAAGTTTTATTAAAGTTATATCTTATCTAATCAGATATACGATAAACAATCACTGAACTAAGAAGATAATAATGCTCATAAATTTTGTTAAGAGACACGGTAGTGTCTCGCGCCAAGTGCACGCATTCGGCCGAACATTCGGCTGCATTAAAAGTTGATTAATATAATTAAGAGCAATTGTCTGATCCTCCTATGTGGATCTTTCTGCTCCTACAGCCGAGTTTTTCATCTGGCCCCTGAGTAACAGAAGATTCAGTTACACTAATGGAATTGTCTTTTCGTGTACTAAGTAATTAAGAATATATTTAATTCAAATGGTTCCTTAAATATCGGTTTGATATCCTACTGTGAACGACGAAACGTTCCAATCCCACATAGTGCCAATTCGACGTAGTGTCCGAGACGATCGATGGCCCATTGTATTAATTAAATTGGCAACAGTCGCTGCTCAATTGAGCTTATAATTATTATTCTCCTACTATGTTGCATAATTAACTGCGATATCGGCCGTCGCGGATTTTTGTCGACGTTGCGGCACCAATAAACCGTAACGTTCGTAAGCTCGCTAACGACTCGGAACGTGGGACGTCACGAGGAAGCGTTTCCGCGCGACTTTCCCGTCAGAAAGCCTCGACTTCGCCGTTCGCTGACGTGCGCGCTCGTTGTAAAGTCGGACGTAAAGTTTTCGCCGCGGATATTCGTCGACGTCGTCATACGCTGTCGCATCGCGACTTTGTCGACTGCTCGACGATCGTTAGCGGGCACTTGTGTCCTTTACAGTCGGATCGTTAGACTATCATCTTCGTTTAAGATTTAAGAGACTCCTGGTAAGCGAGTCGCTGGTGCGCGGCGACGGCGAAGGCGGCGGGATAACGATCGTCTTCGCCGTCACTGCGGCTCTTCTTGCACCCTCGTTCGCGGAGAGAGACGCGGCTCTTCTTTCCTTCCTCTCTCTTCCTCTCTTTCCGCTCCCTTGGCTTCGTTTCGTGGGTGTCGCGATATTACGGCGCTCGCTTGGAAGTTTTATGAACCCTTCGCGAACCCACGTTGTATTAAGTCGGCGTTCGGCGAGCCGATATACCCGGGGAAACGATCGTTCCCCGGAAGTAAGCGTTTCCAGGCGCGTCGATCGCGCGGCATAACGTTAACTCGACGGCGCGATCGTAATCGCGATCGTTATGCGGCGAAAGTTCGGCGACTGCTCGAGTTAGCGCAGTGGGATCCGACGACTTATGTTCATCAGTACGACAATGATCGTGATGTAATACTCGAACCGTTATAATGAACGTGAAAGGAGTCCACGAGCGTCCAGGATCAACTACGAGCGTCGATTCGTCGTTGTTATCGTCATCGTCGTCGTTGAGCAAGCTGCAGAACCGAGAGATCTATCCTCATCTCGGGAGATTCGTTTCCCGGCGCTGTTTGCATGATAGATCTGTCCGGGGGGCTCGTTCCGGCGTTGGCAAACAAATCGACGCTCGTTGAATCGCTAATTACACGCGGTGGCTAATTGGATAATCATGGTAAGGCGTGGCTTCAACGGCCTGCACGGTCTGCGTCTTACCGTCGCTGTGCTTCCGCGAAACTCGCATTATGAGCCTGAGCACTGTCTCCGCGTTGTTAATAACTCGCTCGTAATTTATCGGCGAACTTTAAATGGGCCGGCACCGTTGAAAAACTTGCGGAATAGCCATTAGGGGAGTAATGTGAATTTATGCGAGCGGACTATCGATTACCGCCGCCCATTCGCCACCGTGATTCACCGGCCGCAGTCTTCAGCACGCAACTTTTGTATTCGCGCCGCGTTTGTTGCACGTACATGGCGTAACATAGCGATTTATCGCTTCATTCTGGTTAAGTCCGCTCTCGTAAGGTCAAGTAAAATTCACACCTTGGCAGGAAAGCGGAAAGTCAGAAATCGCACTGGTACTCGATAGTTTCTGAAAAGATACTGCTTTACTACCAGCGCGAGGTTCTGATTGCTTTCTACCTTTGTGCTTTTCTGCCGAGGTACAAATGCTCTTTTAGAGAGAATTTACATCTTGGCAAAAAGACAGAAGCCAATGAGAATTCGCGTTGGTACACGGGAAAAAAAGTTTAGTTGGATTAACTAGATTTTTGGTTGAATATTTCTGATGAAGATTTCTGATGAAATAATTAAAGTTTGTAAATCGCACTCCAGTAGAGATTCGCTGAATCAGCTTATAAGAAGAGATCAGAAAAAATATATCGAGCATGGAGTAGACTGAGCCGGGGTTCAAACTTGGGTCTTTCACTATTCAAGTGATTGTTCTACTAACCAGATTTCTAGTGAAACGCAAACGAACCAGAAATTTCGGTTGAAGGTCACTAGAATTCTGTTCACATTAATAAGATTTCTGGTCTGCTTGAGAGCAGAATTTTGGTAACTTTCAGCGAAATTTTCTGGTTCTTTCATATTTTATAAAAAATTTAGTTGATCCAACCAAACGTTTTTTTTTTCGTGTAGAAAAGTAGAAATTGTCAACTACCATTACATGATCATCAGTTCATCATGATCACGAGTTCTATCAAGATGTGAATTCTCCCTTAGATTGCAATTCGCGTGCTGCTAGCATTTCAGTAGCTATTTGTGCGCGTTAGTCGCATATTAGTTTTTATAATAGGTCGCTGATGAGATACAAAAGTTGTGCTCTTGCCTAAGGGATCACACTCGATCCCGCCTGAAGCAAACTATAACTTGGAGTCAACGCTGAAGTTCGAGATGTACAAATTGAATTGAGCGAGGTCTTGTTCATTCTAGGTCTTGTTCATCTCATCTTTGACATATTCAACACACGCGTTTATTTGCGAAGTTGTACACGAATGAAAGGGAAAGAACGTCACCTTGTCTGTGAGGAACGAGCGCTGAACGAAACCGCGAATAAAAGGCGCTGTCCGAACGAAAAGAAAAAGAAAAAAAAAGAAAGAAAGAAAAAGATGGGAGATGGGGAGAAATGTATATCTTTGCTATACCGTGTCACGTTCCATTATGCAAAAGAATAATACCTCGTTCTTTTCTCTTTCTGTTCGCAGCTGACAGCAGCTTCCTACTGGCGAACGCTCAGATCGTCGACTTCCCAATCGTCTATTGCAACGAAAGCTTTTGCAAGATCTCCGGCTACAATCGTGCCGAGGTATGAGTACCTTATTAATACGACAGACACTTGATTACCCCTTTCTTCCCTTTTCCTTTTGTCTTTAATTCAGTTTCGCGTCATTTGCGAAATTGCCTTCGTTTCTATATTTGTATCCATTACGATTGGCTGAATCGCGCACTGAGAAGAAAAATATTTGAAAACTAATATATTGAAGGATATAGAGTTTATTTTGGTGAAATAAAATTTGACAAATACATTTTCACAAATACATTTTCAAGTAATTTTTTTCTCAGTACGTGATGTGTTTTTCGCGTAACCTCATGTATTCACCTGCTTAATTACGTACACTGAGAAAGAACTGCTTTAAAATTTATAGGATATAGGGTTTATTTCACAGAAGTGCATTTCGCGTTGCCCAGAAGAGTTAATCACAAATAGAAGAGTTTATAAGAGAACTCTTATATCCCACAAATAAATTTTCAAGTATTTCTCCCTCAGTGTAGCGCGTCGGGCATTTCATTTATGCCCGAGGATGATTTGTCTTATTAGACAACTGGAAATCGCGTTCGCTGCAATTTATCGGGATTGCAACATTTCACACTTCGCCGCGCAACGGAGCCGTTCAATCGACCTGGCTGCGCGTCGTTGCGCACCGCGCCGATACTCAGTTTCGGCGTTAAGGATCCGATACGTATTTACAACATTACATTGCCATATATATCCTGAAACAACCGCGATGTCCACCTGGTGGTGTTATGAGCAATGGCTCGGTTATCCCGTGCCATCCCTCACACTTGCCAGGATGAGAATGGCGCGAGCGGCGCGGATAACGGGATTTAGCGACTGGCGCGAGTTGATTCATCGACATCGATTTATAGTCGCGCGCGCAGGGATAAGAGTGGCGCGAAGGACGAGAAGTCCATGAGATCGTATCGCGTCGCGGCCAGCGGCCCGTGCTATCAAACTTCAACTAATGGCTAATTGCTAATTTGCCCGATCGATACGGCTTATTCGGCTCCTAATAATTTAAATCTCGGTTTAAGGATTATTACTGGACATTTGTTATCGCGCGTGACGGACGCAGGCGTCCCGAGATTTGTGCAGAATTAGAAAAGACAGCTCGACGGGAGTTCGATTTTCGATAAGAACATGCTCAATATGGAGTGTTGTTTGGCCGTGTTCAGCAGAGAAAGTTGCTTCGCAACTGTTGGAAGATTCGTGAATCTGATCGCATGATCTTAATCATGGCTGGATCCAAGAACGTATACCAATTAGGTTCACGAATTTTACAACAGTCGCAAAGCAGCTTTCTCTGCTGAACGCAGGCATTGGTTATTCGTGGTTTCAAGTATGTTCTCCCTTTCATGCGAAAAACAAATTTGATTGAATTAATCAAGTGTCTGAAAAAAAACAAGATTCGCAACAGTTTAAGTTGGACAATTGCGAGTTCTGGTTAACCAGAAATCTTGCTTAATTAACCAGGATTAATTTGAATAGAATTCTAGTAACATTATACGGAATTCTGGTTCGTTCATTTTCACCAAATATTTGATTAATCAAATCAAATTCTTTTTCCATATGTTATTATTAAAATTGATATAAAAAGTTCAATTGAAAGCATCCCGGAAAAGGACCTAAATGTCATATACAAATTAATTTTTTATTTTATACACAAAAAAGAACATTTTTCTTTTAAAAATATCTTTATTTTTAATATGAATTTTAAAGATTGAACGAAGGTGATTGAAGTCACTTGTTTCGACATATTTTATATGATTTAACAAAGTGAAATATATTTTTATTATTCAAAAATAATTTTCAATGGAATGGAAGGCACAAAATATTTAATTGATATGATATGATATCTACAAATATCGGAAGAAGATATTATCATCAAAATAATACTTTTATTATGCTTTTTATTATACTCTTTATTATAATATTAAAAAAAATATAACATTGAAGAAATGTTGAGAAATTCAACATTTCAAAACTCTTCTAACCAAATTATATATCGTTACTTATATGTGAAATATATTATTGATCATCGTGGATATATTAGTTCTAAATAAATACTAATTTCCTTTATGCGTTTATTGAAGTGCAATAGCTGTGCGTAGACTTTCATTGACTCCTTCTCTGTAAACGTCGGTTAAAATCTATATCCATATTGATCGGCGCGTTTCGTGAAAGTTCGACAGGGCGTGACTTTTCTCCGGAAGGAAAAAAGGAAGAGAAAAACGGTCGTAAATCATGTATACGGGAGTAAACAGGAAACGTGGGGAAAAGGGACGGGATCGTAAACTAGTGTTGAAAGAAACACACGAAAATTGCTGTTCCCACTTATATCGAACGTCTTGAATTATTCGATCGGCGCGATTCGACGCGACGCGACGCTCCGGCAACCTGACCAAAACGACAGCGACGTGGGTGGAGAGGCAGAGTAACTACCGTTTCTGTAAGACTCCCAATGTTCCAATCCTATTGTTCGGGAAGATACATGGATTTGGGGTTTGCAAACTCCATTACTGGAAGCTGGATTGGGGGTGCTTTTGTAGGGAGGTTTACGCGCGGCGGGGGAGACGGAGGAGAAGCGACGGGGGTTTGCGAGTCACGGGATACGCGTCTTCGACTTCGTTCTCTAACGTTCCGCGTGGCGATGTAGCGCTCTCGCACGGTGTTTTCCTTCGTTTTTCACTTCTTTCTTAACAATTATCGCGCTAAGAAGAGTCATCGGTTGCGAGTTCGTTAACAGTCGCGAGCTCCCTACGAAAAATCTTCCTGGAGGTGGAACAGCGCGAAATAGAAAACAAGCGTGACGTCTGGTCCGTCTGAAATCGTGCCTTCTACATACTAGCGATGTTATTAAGGAAAATGACGTTAACGGCCTCAAAGATGTAATCGGGTTAATGTAATCATACAATCGTAGAATTTCTTTCTTGCGTTTAACGCCGCCGGCTTCCTCGGAGGTGAATCGTGTCGCAGCGGCGTCGCGCCCGATAATACATCCCCATCCGAGCCATCCTCCGAGGGTGCGCAGCTTGTCATCCTACGTTTTATTGTATAAACAGCTGGAGCGAGCGGTTGTAAAAAAAGAAAAAAAAACACAACCTATACAACACAGAAGCTATTGCTTTACATAAATATGGCCATTGCGTTATTTCCGTGCCGTTTTATCGCGCAAATATTGAAACGGAAGATACGAGCGCGCGGCATTGTGTCCCGATATGGGGCGTCGGGGATTATTCGAAACAAATCTCTCTCTAATGCTGGAGTTCGCGGCGTGAGTTAAATGGCGCGACGATGAAGGATCCAAGTAGAAAGAACGACCTCTTTCTAGCCGATAACTGGCCAGGAATTCTGGTTATTGGCTAGTTTCTAACTAGTTTAGACGTTCAGAGTAACTGGATAGTAATAGAATTCCTCAAGTTTGAGTTAGAACATTGTCCGCCATTTGTAAGGAGGAAATGAGTGAGTGAATGAGAGAGAGAGAGAGAGAGAGAGAGAGAGAGAGCCTGCAACGTGCTTTGTCATTCCAGTCTTAGAGTTTCTCTCACTCTCACCTTTAAAAATGGCAGACAGAATACCAATCAGGCAGATCAATCAGGAATTATCATGTCCTAACTCTGACTAAAGAAACTCTAGATGGTAAAATGAGTCAATTATTAATAAGTTTTTTACTAGTTTTAAACAAACCTTTTTTTATATAGTTTTAAATTTTTATATAGTTTTTGATTATATAGTTTGATTCTACATTATAAAACATTATATTTTATTATTCGATATAAGCATAACGTGAGACTCATGTTGCAGAAAGTATAATCCTTTCACGTACAAATTTATTTATTATTGCAGCTTTATTTTACTATTATTTTTCCTAGTTTCTGGTCAGTAACTATCCAGTATTTACTCACCATTTTTATCGTCTAGTTTCTGGTTAATAAGCCAAGAAATACGGATAAGTATTTTCCTGTTTAGTTTCTGAACAGTTACTGTTTAAAAAATTTTAGTCAGTAAAAACTGGCCAGTTTCTAATTGGTGAACACTTTTTCCTAAAAATTTTTCTAATTAGGGAAGTTTCCCCATTGTCTCTCGCTGTTCTTCCTCAAATTTGTACCCGCTGTTTCGCGGGCATGTATGATGTTATCTACTCGACGACGACGTCGCCGATGTTATCTGCGCGGGCTGATTGCGCGTCCAATTAAAAATTGCAGGGCGCAGGTTGAAAGCACGGCACGAAAGTTATATCGCTCCCTGTTGCGTTCGCGAGCCGGCGGGATTTAAAGGTCAGCACTACGGGATTAATAAATCTGTTTCGAGGTCGAAAAACACGATATCGGCCTACGCCCGATATCCCGCACGAATGGCACTGCCGTTTCTCGCTTTCGTCGGCCGTTTGATAACAAAAATCGGGTCAGCTCAATCTATCGACGTTATCGATCCGCGGGATCGCTATTTCGAGGAACAATTTATACGGAATGACTGATGCTTATGGCGTTTGACGCGCGCGTCCGAAGATACCGGTATTTCGCGTTCTTATTCCCGGCCGAGACGGATTTGAATTTCATGCTATCGATCCGCGGGATCCGGCTATTTAAAGCAAAATAAGTTTACGCTCTCGTGGGCGCTTTGATTTATGACAACTGTTATTCACAATTATAGCGTCCTTCCTTTATTATTACATCACCGGCCTTTAGTTTTATGCGTCGCGCGAATTCGTCACGAGCGAGCACAGATTATCGGGACGAATTCATTCCACCCTGATCAAATTAGCCCTAATCGGTTATCTGGCTTGTATAATTTTATCGGTTCTATACGGAGACAATATTGTAGTAAAAATTACGTTAATATTCTATTTCTTTTCACAATGTTTCTTGTGAGCTTGGACTATATTGAAATTGTAGTACCACAAATAAACAAGTTTGACTCATTGAAAGAAAGATTTTGTTGTCGAAACGAAAATTTGATACATCAGACCATAATTTGATTAAAACGGCCAATGTTTAGTAATTGCAACAAAAATTTAATTTCCGCTATGTGTTTTGGTTTCTCAACAGTACATATATTTGTCACAAGTAAAAAATATATAACGCCAACCAAATTGTGTGTATGAAGTATTTTGCAGTTCCAAGTACAAAAATATATTTTTAAGTGTTGGTTAAACAATTTCTGCTGAAATATGAACGATTCAGAAATTCGGATTAAGACTACCAGAATTCTGTTTGAGTTAATCAAAAATCCTGATAATTTAAATTGAATTCTGGTAACTTCAACTCGAATTTCTGGATCGTTCATGTTTCACTAGAAATTGGTTAGTACAATCAAACTTTATTTTCTCTATAAAAATTAGTGTAGAAATAGTCAATTTCTCCGTCAACAACTAATCCGATACGGTACAGTAAAAACATTCAGATACACAAATTACAATAATTTTGTGGTAACAAGTCAAACGTGCTTATTATTTTTAAACGAACATATGGTAATTTCGGTCATAATTCTGCATAGTTCAAAATCACAAGAATTTTGTTATATTAATTTTGCTGTAGAACTTCTACAATATTTTTTTCGTGTAATTATTAAAAAAGTCCTAAAATTACTAATAATTCTTGTTATCAATAAGGTCCTGATTGTCACGATGCGTTAGATGACTCATCAAGACCCAATAACATCATCTTACACTAAGCAGATAACTGATTGGGACCAACTTAATCAAGACCACGGAATAAATTCCGTGGGAATTTATAATTGTTTATAATTGGATATGCTGGGACGAGATCGGAATAGAAACCTTTTCTCTTTTCCTTTCTCGGCAAACGTTTGAAAATTTCACGCCGTTGAATCGTAACTCGCGCTACAATCTTTATTAATACATAATGAAGGCAAAGTGCTTATTAATAATAGGCGGGCCGTTCTAATTATGAAGCAGATTAATCGATCTTCCATTAACCATAGTAGTCGCGCGCATTTATCATCTATCCGTATGTCCCTTACAATTACTTATCTATAATGAGAATGCTCATTGCATACACGCATCATACACACACACACACACACACACATATATATATATATATACGTACATACGATATTCTGCGAAGGAATAATTGGGTCGCAACGGGTGTTTCATGCATTCCCCACCTTGTTCGCAGGTTATGCAAAAGTCATGCCGTTGCGGATTCATGTACGGGGAACTGACGGACAAGGAAACGATCGCCAGGATCGAGGAGTGCCTCGAGGGCCAGATTCACGATCAATTCGAGATCCTACTGTACAAGAAGAACAGTAAGTCTCCCGAGCGTCGAGTTTCTTGCATGCGACGGCTTCAATGTGGCGTCCATGGCTTGTTCGCGAGAATCGATGGTTTCAGGCGCCGCGTTTGCGATTGACGCCTAATTCGCGGATCAAAGCAAGACGACAGAGTCACTGACAACCAGAAATAGATTCGAAACTTCCGAAATTTTGAAATCCTCGAATCTAAAGCATCGGTTGTTCCATAATCACGACAACATCGACATCATTGTTTCACAAGCGTGAAGAGAGAATAAACGTCAAATTTGCGGACGATATTGTCATGTGAATGAATCAAGGATTAATCTCGTGGCCATTATAGCCGAAATTGCTGGATAGCGGGCTGGATGTAGTTGCCGTCCGCGGTGTAATTTAATCGCGTTGGCGATTTGCGATCCCGACAAAACTTGCAGATCGCGCCCGAAATCGCGCCGATGGCGCGTGTACGTTTTTCCTTGGCGCGTTTGTCACGCACGGTAATAGGATGGTCGTATAAAGAGGAGAGGGGGAGAGAAAAACTCCCCCACGGAATCTCGGCCGGGGAGTTATTGCGCGAAATTTGCATGCGCGTGTTTATCGGGCCGTATCTAGTTTCCTATTGCGCCACCGTGCACTTTATGCGCCGTGCACGCGAAAACGGTTCGAAGTGCCTGGCAATCAACGGTCTGTGTGTTTAATGGAAAACAAAACGCCGCCGCTTAACCGCCGGCGAACCGACACTTGACCGACGAAACTCCCTTGAATTAATCGGGACACCTCCAAGTAACCGCCGTTGACGATCACGACAGTTTCTGCGGCCTTTTGATGTACATACACGACAGAAACGCCGAGAGGAAGGCCAAAGGCTCGTCCGCTGCGAGTGTAATCGGACGTATCGCAACTTCTTCGCGACTTGGGCCGCAGCGTGTCGAATAATCGCGATACGAGAGAGTCACTCTTTGAAATCGAGGTAGCGTATCGCGAGATCAAAGAGACGTTGTTTTTGAGGATGAGCGGCAGCAGTCGCCGTTCGTCTCTCTGCACCGTGATGTCAAAGCAATGGAATTTTTACGCGCGTATTATGCAGAGGGTGATAGATAACACGTGATGGATATTGTTTATCGCGAACCTTGGAGGTTTATGCGTTGCCTCTGGCGTTAAGATGTTTTCTCTGGCTTCCTCAAGAACTGTACACTGAGAAAAAAGCAGTTCAAAGAAATTCGTTCAAGCGAACGTTTAGTCGATGGTTTTGCCGCGGTTATCAATAGATTCAATAATCGCGATTTGGTCAGTAATTGTATCAACGCAACTTATTGCTGCGCTAGCGCGTAATTTGTCCAATAGACGGGCAATATTTTGTCGATCCAATTGTCTTTTTCTCGGTGTACGTGCAGTGGAGAGTCCATCGTACATGACACTTGAGTAATTTCAATCGTTCGTACGACAATTACCGTGGTAAGCAAGCAAAGCGTGCGTTACTGTCGCAATAACAACGACGACGATAACGGCGATCGTCGAATAGAGAAACCATCGATTCCCGGGAAACACTTTGGGAAAACGCCTCGAGGCACGAGATGTATCATTGTGCATGCGCAATATCGATCGAACATCGAAACGTAACTGTTCACATCACCTGGCGACATCGATACGATACGACGGCCAGCAAGATTCGTATTATCGCCACTCGTTATTCCGTCACCTCACGTCATCTCACTCTGATATATTCGTGTACTGTTTCTCTTTTCTTTCTCTCACTCTCTCACTTGTTCACTTATTCTCTCTCTCTTTCTCTCTCTTTCTCTCTCCATGAAAGCTTCCTGTCCGACGTCCGTGCGATTATTTCCGATTCTTGATCTCTCAGTAGAGGAGAGCCATCTCCCTTAATACGATGCAACGTGTTAAGCTCAATAATGAAAGATCGTTCTGTTTCAAGGTACCCCACGAGGTATGTCTAGCACAGGTTCGCAAAAGCGTGCTCGCAAATGCCACCAGTAAGTCACCCACGAATCTAAAACAGTATACAACAGACACCATATATATATAGATATATATATATATATATATATATATATATATATATATATATATATATATATATGCGACAAATATACTTTAACATACCACCGATTCTACATTCGCGCGGGACACGTCCGAGAAGCATCGCCGTCGCGGCGATGCTTCGAGAACGACGTCCTGTCTATGTGTATACACCTGCCGTAACGCGATCGACCAGTTGGCGTTCGAGGATCGTCGAACAGTTTCCGGTAATCAAAAGCGCTGTAACGATTCGCTGTAACGAGGAACAGCCTTGCCTATGTGGACATCATATACGACTATTGCGATTTGATCCTTTGATTTCACTTCATGTCTCGTTTTCGTCTCATCTTCGCTTTGACTTGACTTTCCTCGTGACGTGAAAATCCGTATACGCGATGAACACAGAGGTGCATCGTAGAATCTCGACATGCTTATGTTCTACACTTTGAATCTTAAGTAATGTTAAATCTGTAGAATCGTGCGCAGAGAAGATATTGTAGTAAAAATTACGTTAAAATTATATTTCTTTTCATGATGTTTCTTACAAAGCTGAACTAATATATACAAGAAGAAGAGTTTAGCTATAGATTTCTGATGAAATATAAAGAAATTCCGACTGAAGTTATTAGAATTCTGCTTAGGTTAACCGGAAAAACCTTGATAATTTCAACTGAATTCTGATAACTTCAACTGGAATTTCTGTACTCTTTACACGTAGGTCGTTTGAAAAGGTACGTGGTCTAATGCAGAGATTGCACGAATTTGCCCAAATCTTTATTACCGTAGTTCAGAACTATCCTTCATTAGGTCAAGTGTGACAGTATAGAGTGATCTGTCGATTAGTCTTTGTTTGACAGTATGCCAAAGTGTATAATTTTGTGTGTATAATTTTTACTACAACACTTTCTCCGTGTATTGTTAGAGTAGAAACGTATTGAGAAGTGCAATAATCGGAGACTGCAAGAGTGAAGAGGAATTATCTTGAAGCAGGGAAACAGAAGTTGGACCGATGAAATTGTCACACTTTTTCACTCGTTATTTTTAGACGTCGATTAACTAAACTCAGCTTGATTTTCACTAGGCTCACGAATGAAAAATGGTGTCTTATCACGCCGAAACTCTCCGACACACCTTCATTTTCCGATATGTTAACATTAACTAGAGAGAGAGAGATCTGAAGTCGATTGTTATTAGTCTTCAACGCGGTTAACTTTGGTTTTTTTCGAAATCCATTTCTAATGTCACATTCGTCACCTTTGTTTTCCTCCATAGTAATTGAGAGCCACCCACGGTCTCTCTCTCTCTCTCTTTCTCTTTCTCTCTCTCTCTCTTCTCTCTCTCACACACGCTAGAACGGAAAGGTTGTGTAGCCTCGCAATAGCGCCATTCGCTGACTGCTGTAAAAATAGATCACGGACGATATTTTCGCGTGACATTACGCCCGTTTGGCGAGTCGAAGTGCCTTTTTGCCGGACAAAAGCCCGGCCAATGGCCCTTATCGTCGGAAGGGACGGAGACGGATGCAACGGTGTTCGTTCCTCGCCGGAGAGAGCAGGGGCGTTACCTTGAGAGGATTATCAACCCCACGAGATTGATTAAACCGCGGAGGGAAGCACCGGGCATTATATAAAGGGCGAATTAATTAAACGCCATGTTGCGATAAGGGAAAATTTTTATCTCCGACAAAAGTTTTACTTTCATTCGCGCTTTATTATCCTTGCGGGCGACACGACGTGTACATAGTGACCGGCATGAAGAGCCGCATATTCAGAAGGCAAATTTGTCTTTTGTCGTATCAACTCGTATCGAATCTTTTATCTGTTTTCCGTAGATTTCGTTAATTCAGACGAATGCCCGTGCTTGTCGTCGGAATTACGCGAAACCGAAATATTTCCATTGTCATTAGCGAACTTCATTTCGCGCTTGGCTCTCTGATATACCGTTCCATTTATTAATCCACAACACACGTCGTAAGCACACCGCTACATAATTACGCCGTTTACATTCGAGTGTACGAATCGGCATTCGTGTAACGTTTAATATCGGAGCAATCAAGGTAATTTTAGTATTGCAGTGAATGTGAGACCGCAGCGTTTCCCAACGATGTAATTGGTAGTTATCACTTTTGAACGCGATGTTCTCTATAAATGCACCGCGCAGTAGCCTTTGTTTGTACTTATTTTCGCTCGTTGATTTTTTTCACGACGATTATTAGATTTTCCGTTCCTTAAATTTACTCCAACGTCGCAATTGTCCCGACCTTAAATAGACTTCGCTCATTTTCTTTTCCCGGAAATTCGCGCCGCACAGTGGCGAATTTTAATTCCTAGCCAAAACCTAAAAAATGAAAGTAGGCTTTAAGAGTTAAAATGTTTGCTAACTTTGAATTGAATAAACAGAGAAAACAAGTCAATAATTTTAATCCCTTTAAAACGTTACATTGGCTGCTGGCAATGCCTCCAACATGAGCATTGTGTCATAATTGTCTAAAAATTGTCAAATACTTAAAAATACAAATAAAATTGTCACATAATTGTCAAATTCGAGATAAGTTTCTATATTTATATTGAGGTATTAAATATATTATTTGCATTTAAACTCAAGATGAATTCAGCTGCTGGAGGTTTGTAGAATATACTTAGTACTAATAAATTATGAAAAACTATAAATTAACATTTTTAGAACCAGTTTATTAGAGCTACTACATAGGTTAGTGACATTTTTTATTAACTTATGGAAAAAGTAGTCAAACGGAAAAAGTTCAACGGAATTCAGTTAAACTCTTAGTATGATATTATAGTCCTGTATGTCTAATATTAGGACATAAAAACATATTCTGCGAATATTTGCGAATGACTACGTAAACGATGTTTAAAGAGGACAGAAGTCCGCGTAGCTTGTAAAGGACATTCACGAAGTTATGTCTACTTTTCAAAGATGATATGTATGTTCTTGAAAAGTACTCATCGAGACAAGTTTAACAATATATAACATTACTGCGTGAAATAAGAGTATTGTATAAAAATCGGGTATCAACATTATTTATTCAAATTTATTTCAGATTCGCAATCTAATCATATAATTTTAAAAAGAAGGGGAAGTAATGATGAAAGTAATGTTCTCTTCTCCTTCGACTAATTTTAACGCACGGACTGATTACTTGCTGGAATATGTGAAGAAAATTAGCGGGTACACTAAAGTGCTATCTATGGAAATAAAAAAATTGATATATAAATTCACTTTTGACGTTAAGTCAAAATTATTTGTTGCTTACCCTTACCATTTTTAGCTACTTTCCTGTCTTTGTACAATTCTGAGAGGTTTGGCCAGGATTTCGTGAAAATTCGCCACTGTGCGCCGGTTTAAAAGCATTACTATAACTCCCATACGGACGATTTTCGCACTTTTCGCCGTCTCTCGAAAATTCTCGAAATTTTCAGTCTCGGCGATGCATATATATACATATATATATAAATGTACGTATATGTATATATATATATATATACATATATATATAAATGTACGTATATGTATATATATATATATATATATATATATATAAATGTACGTATATGTATATATATATATATATATATATATATATATATATATATATATATATATATATATTGTCGCGCTGAATTTTATACCGGTTCGTATGCCAATATCGCTCGACGAGTTTACAAGGTTGCTTAATTAAGCCAGTTGTCGATAAATGTACATATAGATAGGCAGCCAAAATATTATCGAGTGCTTATACGCCGCCTGTATTCCCACAGGCCTGAAATTTCACGTGCCCACGTTCGAGTCGTCTCGTTTCCTCATCGATTCGCAATACATAGTGGACGAACGAGTAACTAAAAAAGAAAGAAAAAGTTCCGAATAGAAAGAGCGATCTCTTTCTAGCCGGTAAATGACCAGGAATTCTGGTTGCTGGCTTGTTTCTGGTCAGTTTAGGCGACGCTTGCTTCGCCAGTAACTGTGGACGATAAAAGTAGTCAGTTTCTGACCATTTCAGTTTTTAACCAAGTCTTTTTTGTACAAAATTTTGTCAGTTTTCATTCTCAAATAATTTGATTTTCTCTATCTTGTAAAATATTACATTCTATTACTCAATATGAAAATAATGTGAAACTTGTTATTGAATTGGTTGTATTTAATTACCTTTTCTCGCATAGTTTTTGGCCAGTAATTAGTCAAGAAACATTGGCCAATATTTTCTCGTGCAATCTCTAAACAGTTACTATTAAATAAACTTTAGCCAGTAAAACCAGCCAGTTCCCGAACAGTCTTTCCTGGGAGTTTTTTGCTTGGGATTCGCTTGGACGAAACACTATAAGCTAAAGACGAAGCGCTAAGGATACGCTTCCTCACAGAACGATGCGAGATATATACATAATACACGTATAACGAGGAAATAATTTTATTTCGCCTACTCGCTTTTCGCAAACTTTCGAGATTGCAAAGAACACCGCTCTCTTTGACACGTCGTAGGTGCTCTCGACATCTCGATCGACATACTTGTCTTTCACTCACTATCTCTCACACAGACTAGACTCTGACTATTTTCCTCTCGTGTACTTCGACTACTGAAACTTTCTCTTTAGTACTATTCATCCGCATGCCCGCATGCTTTGCGCCGCAAAATAGCGTATATAACATATAGGCGAATCCCCTAATTGGATTCCATCGGCCTAAACTCGCATACAGCTTCGATCTTGCATGTCCATCGATTTCCCCTCGATGCGACAGCTGTAGCGCGCAATATTATGGCGCACGTAGTGCGACAATAATTTAGAGCAGCGAGACTTATGAGTTGCGGTTGAAGCATCGCCACGCCAAGCTACGGGGATTGAACGGCAGTTTAGAAGCGCAGCGTGTTGCTCGTGTCAAAAGTGTTATTATGCCTGATCGATTTGGCGGAGCTAGTTTAGCCGAGGCAATGCAGTAATCGATGGTAGGATATAATTCATCGTTGTCACGTAGAAAGGAAAGTTTCCAGCGACATTTCTTACTCATAATATCGGAGGAAGAACTGCATCGGAAAAACTTTTCACAACGCAGCATCTTACTTTTATATTTCAATAAATTCTTTCGCTCTCTTTTTCTCGCCCTTTTCCCCTCTCTTTGTTCTTGCATTTTAAATTAATTACAATGGTTTGCAAAATTAGAATTTCGATAAGTGGCATGGACATTTTCTATGGTTTCTAACAGAATTTGGTGTGCTAAATTCAAATTGCAAAAAGTATTTATCATCTCTAGATTTTGATAAAATTAAGATTAATTTCTCACAAAAACAGGTTATTTCAACTAAGAGGCGATGAACATTTTTTGTGGCTGGATTTGAATTTAGTATACCGAAATCTATTAGGAACCATAGAAGATGTCCATTTATTATCTTTAATCATCACTTATTATTTTTAATTTTGCAGACCAATGTTATCATTTAATCGCTTGATTTTGACCCAACGATGTTTTTCATCGCAAGTGGTTCTTATCCTCAGCTGCCACCCCCCGCTCCCTCATGATCGTTGTACACTTCAGGAAATTTGCCTGACACGTAAGATCGTCGTGATTAGTTTCTCACACTTCATCTCCTTTCACTCCCGAATGTCTTTATCATTGTACATAGCACAAGTTCTCACTAGCGCGCCGCTAGCTTCCGGCACGTAGCATGATAGAACACTCTAGAGTACGTCAGCAGAAAGATTACCAGCCGAATTGACGACGAGCCAACTTGCTGGCTCTCCGTTGTAGCTAAGATTCGCTCTAATCTTCCTGCGACCGATCGCGTGCTTGAAAAGGCGTACATACATACATATATACATATATACATATATATATATATATATATATATATATATGTATGTATGTATGTATGTATGTATATTACGTCAGATCTGAATTAGGGGTTAGATTAGGTAACCGCGAGCACCGTGTTCCGCCTCAAGTGCGCGGATAATAACGGCGTCGTTCCCTTTACGATGTTCAGAGACACCGTTATGGCTGCTCCTGCAAATAGCGCCCATCAAGAACGAGCGGGACCTCGTGGTCCTGTTCTTGCTGACGTTTCGAGACATCACCGCCCTGAAACAGCCCATCGAGACGGACGACAGCAAAGGCGGTCTCTCAAAATTTGCCAAACTCGCCAGATCGGTCACCAGGTCGAGATCGGTCCTAGTTTCTCAGTTCAGCTCACACCTGCCGGCCTTGAAGGATACAGCCGTGCCGACCACCACCAAACAATCGCACTTGGCTCATGTAAGTCATTCATTAATGTCCCACAGTCCCAGTCGAAATTCTAACGACTCTTCCTCTCCTCAGTGATATCTGTGTTTGTGTTTGTAAATTTCTATTTTTCCTATGCTCCATAGTAGTTTTGTAAATTATATTTTATATTATATTATTGTGTATACAAGATGCCGGAATTTATAAGTATCCGATCACTTGTGTGGTCAACATCCAGATACCCTGTATATCTAAATCAAAGTAAAGTTGTTTTATTTATTTTATATTTTGTAATTAAGACAAATGGCATCCCGTCTAACATTTATTCTGGACGTTTGTATAAAGAAAACTGGAATGTTTCGCAAAATTTGGGTTGGTCACCCTAGAGTCTCGACCTCGTCGGGTGAACAGAAAGAGGCAAGCAGAAGAAAATGGGCACAGACCTTGAAAATCGTTTCTAAAGAGCAAATAATTCCGAGCACTGTAATATATAAAAGAAAAACTGCGCAACGACAATGTAACAATACCGACACTATTGTTGAAAATTGCAGAATAGGCCTACTGATGTCGATACCGCGGCTTTAGACGGCAGTAACTCTAATAAATCGGTACAACGGACATGAAATGTGTGCAAAGCAATCTCTTTTTTATTCCGAGAAATATCCGCCTCGATATTCTGCTTACCGTCGTTGAAAGTTTCTGGATTATTGGATCACTTAGAAACAGTCAATATGGACAATAGATAAGGTAGCAGCGACAGTCAACTTATGAATTCTCATTTAAATCAATGAAACAGAAACGCAGTTTCAATATTGCCCGACTTCGTTGAGTAACGGAGAGCTAAAAGCACATCTGCATGAACGTTCCTTCTATCAACACAGAAGGCTCATGCATTTGAAAGCTCTTCGGAGCGTGAGAAGCTAATGGAGCTCGACTGGTAAGAAAAAAAAAGAGATATCAGATAAATGGTACTCGCGATGGCTGGAGGCTCGATACGGAGGCGGCGAAACTCGCTCATATCGTCACGATAATGCCATTTGTGTGTGACGTAATATCGCTCGGAATAGAAAAAAAATATTGCGAAAGAATATTCGCGAATATAAAAGTTACGTCAACCTGACGATAATCTTCAAAATGTTTTAACGCCAAGTCCTGTGCTTTCAGATGATGTCCTTAAGCGGCGATGTTATGCCGCAATACAGACAAGAAGCCCCGAAAACACCACCCCACATTCTACTACATTATTGTGCATTTAAGGCGATCTGGGACTGGATCATTTTGTGTTTGACCTTTTACACAGCCATCATGGTGCCGTATAACGTCGCGTTCAAGAACAAGACCAGCGAGGACGTCTCCCTCTTGGTCGTCGACAGTATCGTCGACGTGATATTTTTCATCGACATCGTACTCAATTTTCATACTACGTTCGTCGGCGCCGGCGGCGAAGTGGTGTCCGATCCGAAGGTAAATTCGCCGAGTTTTCCCTTCACAAAATATTTCATCGTTCGCCAAGCAAAAATTATAATTAGTTTGAGCGTTTAGAAACGTTGAAAGCAAACATTTTATCGCCTGGAAAACTCGCATCTCTATAGTTACGCGTTCTAAATTTCATAAAAATAATTTGCACCGAGATCAATTCACGTGCACATTTTTTTAAATAATTTATAACTAAATTTTTCATCCCCAAGAAGAAAGAGCTAGCTCTTTCTAGCCAATACTTGACCAGAAATTCTGGTCAGAAATGAGTTTCTGTTTTTGACCAGTTTCTAAACAAACTTCTTTTTTACACAAAATTCTGTCAAATAGTTTTCATCGTTTGATTCTACATTGCAAAATATTGTATTATTAAATACAAAAATACTGTGAAACTCGTGTTTTAGAAGATAAGAGTCTTTTTATGTGCAAATTAATTCAGTTGAGATGGTCGTAGCTTTATTACAATTACCATTTTTTCTTGCCTACTTTCTGACCAATAACTGGTCAAAAAATACCGACCAATATTTTCTTGTTTCAATTTCTGAAAAGTTACTATCTCATAAAAACCGGCCAGCTTCTGGTCAGTGACCAGTTTCTCCTGGTGGAAAATCTTCTACTTGGATCAGTTTCATAGCTAAGTATATGTCTGCTGGCAGCAATACTTTTAAGTATCCCTATTTTACAATGAGATTTAGCCACATAGATCTAGCCACACATAGATTTTTGCTGCCGCAGTTAATTTTTTTTCGGTGCACACGATCGGGTAACTTTGATGTTTTCAGGTGATCAGAATGAACTACCTGAAGTCCTGGTTCATCATCGATCTGCTGAGCTGTCTGCCGTACGACGTGTTCAACGCCTTCGACCACGACGAGGACGGGATAGGTAGCCTGTTCTCGGCCTTGAAAGTGGTACGGCTGCTGCGGCTCGGCAGAGTCGTACGCAAGCTAGATCGGTATCTGGAGTATGGAGCCGCGATGCTCATTCTTCTGCTCTGTTTCTACATGTTGGTTGCTCACTGGCTGGCCTGTATCTGGTACGTCACATTAAGGTGATTTTACCCTGCGTACACACATCCAAGGTAACACGCCGCCGCTAATAGGGTGGCGGGGGTGGGTACGTCGCGTACACGATCGTTACCATACAACATCCATACACGCGCACACCACGTACACACCGATGTTGTCACTGTGACTCTTGCTGTGCCACGTGATATGTGCGCTTCGGGCCACCGCACCAAACTGACTTTCTTTCATCCCTCTCGCGGATTCTCTCTACCCGTCGCATCGCGCGCGTATCTCGGAAAATGTGTCTCTCCCCGATGTGTTGTCGCTTCTCATCGATAGTTAAGTGTATCAAAAGAATTTGGATCGAGTAGAAGGCGCGAGAACGCCTTGCGCCATTATTTCTTTATCATAAATAACGATATGCTCCTTTTAACCGAGCATATACATGTTACGCGAAAGAGCGCTCTTTAAAGTAAAATCAGTGTATTCTTCATTGAAATGATGCTATACTCATAACTGGTGATTCAGTTACAAGTATAGCACTGCAATTAGTAAAATCTCGTTGAAAAGATCAATTAATAATGTGTAATTATTATTCCCATTACTGATACAATTTGCAAGCACAGACAGTGCCATTGCACGCTAGACGCACGGAGACCATTAGTTCCATTGTCAAAAACGCAGAAAGTTGAATTTGGTATTTGTGTATTACAGATGAATTTATATATTACAGATTTTGCAGTGAAATCTTACTTCCATCGATCTAAATCAGTGAGAAGTAAGACAGAGTAGTAAAGTGAAAATGTTTTCTGAAAATCGACAAATACTCGGTGAAATAATTTCTTTATAGATTCAATCAGAAACATTTTCACTGATTCATTTTAAAAGAGCAAAAAGGCGATATTATTGGAAAAATATTCCAATGAACCGACAAAGCGCGAGTTAAAATTGATTGAAAAGTAATTCTAGCATGGCGTTGACAAACAGAAAAACATTGATTAAGTTTTATTCCCCGTGATCTCGAAGGGGGAATAAGTGCGCGACGTATCGCCCATCTGAGACTGCATTATCTCTTTCGATCTCATATCAATATCTGTCGTTGATCGGGCCCGACGCAGCCTCGTAAGAAATTTCCTTGCGTTAAAGGTATTCGATAGGGAGATCAGATGCCGACAATGGGGTACAATATTCCTGGTTGTGGAAGTTGGCCAATGTTACGCAGTCACCGTACAGCTACTTGTGGACCAATGCCAGCACTGCACCAGAGCTAGTAGCTGGCCCGTCACGCCGCACGATGTATGTCACTGCTCTTTACTTCACAATGACTTGCATGACCTCCGTGGGCTTCGGGAACGTTGCGGCCGAGACCGACAACGAGAAGATTTTTACCATCTGCATGATGATCATTGCTGGTACGGATACAATACCCGTAAATCTCTATTCTTTGCCGAAATCGGTAATAAAAGAGAGGACACGACCGCGAGAACATGTCCTCCTTGATCTGCCGTCGCGATAATGACTAGACAATGATTCGCGATAGCGTAATAAGGTCTTGAAATCGCCATTTTTTCTCTCTTTCTCTCTCTCTCCTTCTCCCCTGGTCAGCCTTACTGTACGCCACGATCTTCGGCCACGTCACCACGATCATCCAGCAAATGACGTCCGCCACCGCCAAGTACCATGACATGCTGAACAACGTGAGGGAATTCATGAAGCTCCATGAGGTGCCCAAGGCCCTCAGCGAGCGTGTTATGGATTACGTCATCAGCACGTGGGCGATGACGAAAGGTCTAGACACTAACAAAGTTCTCAACTACTGCCCCAAGGATATGAAGGCCGACATCTGCGTGCATCTCAACAGGAAAGTCTTCAACGAACACGGTGCCTTCAGGTAAATCATATTTTTGCAACATTTTCGTGCGCTTTTCACGAGGCAATTTATTTCCCTATTTACTCTCCTAATACTTTTATATTTATTTTTTTTTATTTTCAATATATTCCCTTAGCTTGATAAAGTTCAGGATCCAGCTATCAATTTACCACTTATCTTTCTGGTTGTTTAAGAAAGAGTACAGGAAGTACAGGAAACTATAAAAAGGTTTCCTTGAAGCTTTTAAAGGGGAATTTGCAAACTCTCGACGCTCTAATTTACGAACGAGCTTTTAATTAATGTGCAGGTTAGCGTCCGATGGATGCCTGCGCGCTTTGGCGATGCACTTTACGATGTCGCACAGCGCGCCCGGCGATCTGCTCTATCACACGGGCGAGTCCATCGACTCCCTGTGCTTCATCGTGACCGGCAGCCTCGAGGTGATACAGGACGACGAGGTGGTGGCGATATTGGGCAAGGGTGACGTCTTCGGCGACAGCTTCTGGACGAACTCGTCGGTCGGCCAAAGCGCGGCGAACGTTAGGGCGCTCACTTACTGCGACCTGCACACGATCAAACGGGATCGACTGCTGGAAGTGTTGGACTTCTATCAGGCCTTCGCGAACTCCTTCGCCAGGAACTTGATCTTGACTTACAACCTGAGCCATCGGGTGAGTTCATTGAATATAAAAATAACGCGCCCGTCACAAGTCGGTGTGAACTGAGAGAAGTTTTCCGATAAAAAAATTATCAAACGGATATTTCCGTTTGATCAATTTTTATATCCGATTAAATTCAGTCGGATACTTCCGGTCATAATGACGTTTCGTCGTATAAACCGATTAAAAAAATTGAGGACCGATATTTCTCATTGGACGTTTTTCCTAATCGGATATAAAAATTGACCGGTATTTTATCGGATTTTGATCGGAAATATTCGTTTGATGATCTTTTTGTCGGATAATTTCTCTCAGTGTGGGAGGGAGTGCGAATAGAAATGAAGATACCGCGACGTAGCGTTTGATTGTTTATTGAACTTCCCATAGATTTTATAATAGTGCAGAAAGTTTCCTGTTTCGACTTGTAGTCGGCAAATGATCGCTGGCGATCGTTGTTTGCGCGGTGATAGATTTTCTTCTTACTTCCTCATACGACACAATTATACACAGTCTTAGTTAACAAGAGCAATTTGTATGGCACACGTTTCGTTTATATAATCAACATACGGAGAATGATAAATTATAACAATTAACAACCGACTCGTCAGGCACTAGACAATAGGCATTCAGGCCACGCAGCGCGATTGGCATGATATACTTTTGATATCATAGCGCTGAGAATTCATAAATACACGTATACACGACGTAATGAAGTTACACGAGAAGTCATAATCGAGTGACCGAATGAAAATAATGGTGGCAAATCGAGACTCATCAGGCCGTTTAAAAAGGGACAAAAGTCCTAATAATACGCACAGGGAAACGTTTGGATGTGTCCGACTCTCTCTGACTTCGATTCTTTCTGGATATGTCGTTGGCGTATGTGTCTCGGGATAAAAGACATATTGATAACGAGCCGTTGCTCTATCAACTCCGCACGCGTCAGTCATCTCCGTTCTATTGGGAAAGATAACAAAATACTAGTTTTTCTCGTGAGAGAGTTGCGGAACTCGAGATACGAAAAATATCAATTTTCGAGAAATCTCTGTTATACACATTGGAATATCATTATATCCAATTATTACAGTTACTATTATTATTATTATTATATTCGAAGTTCATGAAGATTGGAGAGGATCACTTGTCGAAACGTTCCCTCGTTAGATAAATTACAAAACAAATAGAAATCTGTAGAAATGTACATAGAGACCGCTCGTACACAGAATAGACAGACTGTTACACTCAATCTTCATGCGATGACTTTCGTAAAAGTGTAATTTGTTTCCGCTTCGCGCTTTGATTGCCTCTCGCGGCGTTATCACACGGATCCCTTTTAACATACTCCGCCGATATGCACAGTCGCATAAATTGTGCATCGCGAAGTTTACCATGAGTTTCCTTCTTTCCTTGCTCTTTATCATGTCGTGAAGCGCAATTACGAGTCTATAACAGTTTACTAAATACGTTTCTTGTACCCGCGTATTCCATTATACAATAATTGTCAAGATTGATAACAGATTTACACAGACTTTATTCGAAATCGATTAACGTTTCAAATATTTGTAAATATCTTTATAGCTAATCTCCTCTCTCTCTCGTTTTTTCTCTACGACTTCCGTAAAAATCTCTAAATGCACATCACAATTACTGTTCCTCCTCACGGAGTCCCTCGCTGTGCAGCTTGCGACCGGACAGTTCTAGCATAATTTTCGATGTCGGGTCTTGATCTAGCACAGATTTCATCTCGCGCTCGTCCTCCTGCGCGTCCGACGGCTTCGGGCCGACTCCCCACACCTCGCAGTGTTTGATTTTGAAGTCCTCCTTACCGCTAAGTTGAACGTAATTCTGAAAAGTCGTGCACGATACGCTCGACTTGCCGGTGCCGTACTCGCAATCCAACCAGAGGCCAGGATAATTAAGCTGCCCCCCCATGAGCAAGCCGTTAGGCATCGTTTGTTGATGGAGATTTAGATACTGATAGTGGCTATTGTAATTCGTCGCCGAGAACGTCAGTATGTCCGGCTCGAGCTTGAACAAAAACGACGTTTGATTCCCGATGAAATTCGGCCCCAACTTCCAACTGTCGGAGGCGAAGCCGCCGAACACATGATCGTCCATGTCCTGAAGTATGATTATCGTGGCGCCTTCCATCACGATCCTGCCCAGCATAGTGGAGAACGACTCGCCGTGCACCTGGCTAGAGAATAAGAAACGCCACTCGTTACGGAGCTCGTGCGGCAGGCTCAGGTTCAGGAACAGTACGTCTCCCAGTCCTAGTATACTAGGAAAATGCGGCGTGTTCTCCAAACCGCCGCAGATCGGCAGAAGATTGAGGTCGTTTATTCGCGCGCTCGTATTCTTATCACCCTTCTTCTGAGAGACTAGATAGAGGTACTGGAAAACGTGCGACTGGATGCTCTTGAACGTAGCTGCCGTCGTGAACCAGTTCTGCACCTGGTCGACGGTCAACACATCCCCGTACTTGATGAGATCCTCGCAAAGGCTCCGGGAACGCATCCCGATGCGCCTGGTGTTCACGGTGCAGCCAATGTTGCTCCAGGTGAGGTAGTGCGCGTTAGCAGAGTTCTTCTGCAGTCGCAGGTAGGAGTTGATCGTTGCTTGAATATACTTGAGGAACGTATCGGTGGGCATCTCATACTTCTGCTCTTCCTCCGAGAAACCGTCAAAAATCAAATTCGTGCGTTCCTCGGTGCTACCTCGCACAGCGAACACGTAAAGCCGACCGAAATTCTCGCAATTGACAGCGGAGACCCTCTTGCCTGGCTCATGGCAGAGGAAGCGTACCACAAATTGCAGCAGTAAATCGTCTAAATGTGTTGACCAATGCTTGAATATATCTTCACGTTTGATAGAACCTGAGCTACGAGACATGGACTTAAACAGATTCTCCACTAGTGTCAGCTCCTCTGCAGAGAGGATGTTCGCTGATGAGGCAGAACGGCTCGACCCATGACCCATCTGAAACAGATATTTCCAAATTTGTTATTTCACTGATGACTTGGTGAATCATATTCTGCATTTTCTCACTACAGATTATTACAAATTTAAAACTTCTTATTTATATACTTTTCATCTTATTAATTTCTTATTCTTTCATTCTCATCATCAATCATTTCATTCTAAAGTTAAAAAGAAGAGCTTCTTACATAAGTTTTTTCAATAACATATATATTCCTTAATACTTGAACCCTTATTCAGAATTTTCTTTTGTCGATAAAAACATCTCTGTAACTCTGTAAAAACTGTACTTGTAAGCCAATGAAAATCGATAAAAGAGAATTCAGAACAAGAATCTCTCTTAGACTGATATTAACAGTCGTTACTTAAAACTTGCCTCAGTAAGATACACGAATTTAAAATTAGATGTGAATTTTTCAATAGATGTCCAAGTTTATTATTTTTCTGATGACTTACTAAATCATCCTCCATATTTTTTCCTACAAAGCTACTATAAAATTAGAAATTTTTCTCTCTTATATGCTTTTCATTTTATACTTGTCACTATTATTTTTTTATTACAAAATTGAAAAGGTTTCTAAAGGGTTTCTCTTATATGCTTTTCATTTTATACTTGTCACTGTTATTTTTTATTACAAAATTGAAAGGGTTTATAAAGGATTTCTCTTATATACTTTTCATTTTATACTTGTCACTGTTATTTTTTCATTACAAAATTGAAAATTTCTACGCAAGTTCCTTCGACAACATATATTCCTTAGCCACTTGGACCCTTATTCTGAACACTCTTTTGCCGATGAGAGTGCCTCTAAATATACTCGTGAGCCAATGAGAATCGATAAAAGAGAATTCAGAGTAAGGATCTTGAAGCTAACCTGATATCTCGTGTTATCTTCGAGTAGCATTTCATACGCACCTTTCATACGGACCAGCAATCTTTCCCGATAGTCCATACACGTCGTCTTTCACTCGGTCGTCTCGTGGACGTCGAGACAAAGAACGCGAAGAGACTAACGAACCGCGCAACTCCACGACACCTCCGTCAACACCTCGTTTTCAGCACGTGTATACTTCACACGTCACGTCGCGTCACGTAACGTCACGTCGTCGCGCGAACGACGACGACGACGACGACGACGGTCGCGTTGGACGTTTACGCGCTCGGCGGATTTCTAGGTTATGTGACGCGAGGGGCCCGCTACGTGTGCGTGCGCGCCTTATCGACACCTATCGACTTCCGTCATCACGCCTGCGCCACTGACCTTCGCCAACTCCGTCCGGTCGCGCCGTTCGGATGCACCGTTCGCGTATGCACTTGTGCATTTCGGTCGCATTGCGTTCTTCGCCGGCGAAAAAAAAAACAAAGGCTCACAGATGGAGGATTGACATCGAGGATCGAGACGCGACATAGAAACGCACGTCTCGCGCGAACGTTCGCTCGAGTGACGCGAGATGGACGCGCCGGGAGCGCTGCGAGGGAGGAACGAGAGAGAGAGGGACGAGAAACTCCGAAATGCGGTCTCGCTCAAAGGGAATACGCGCGTTACACGAGTTATGCAATTTTCAAGCGGCAGATGAGATGACCCGCATATGCACAGAGCGCATTCGGGATGACGCGCGTGCATAATACGTCGAAGCGGAGCAGCGTTGGCTGCTTCCGCGCGATCTTCGCGTTGGCGCGAAAACGCTTGGTCGTTAAGTATCGCTTATAAACTCTAATTACTCCCTTCTCTTTGCGAACTATTAAAAGTTTTGCACGGAATTGAAAGCGTTCCTTTTCGTTACGTTGCACACCGAGAAAAAGATGTCTGAGAATTTATTTGCGGGGCATAAGATTCAATCGCAGATATACATTTTATTTCACAGAAATGAACTTTACAAATCAATTTTTTAGTACTTTTTTCGATGCAACGAGGGTAACTGCCACGCGCTACACTGAGAAAAGAATATTCGAGAATTTATTTGTGATATATAAAGTTTATTTGTGAGCTTTCGCCCCACGAATAAATTTTATATATTTAGATGTACATCTTCGTGACTTTCGTCAGTGTGTCTGTGCTAACAAAATTGAATTCTGTGCTGCAGTTGATCTTTCGGAAGGTCGCCGATGTACGTCGGGAGAAGGAGTTGGCCGAGAGGAGGAAGAATGAGCCGCAGCTGGACCAAGCTCAGGATCACCTAGTTCGCAAGATCTTTTCAAGGTAGGAGAAAACACACTTGCCAATAGCTGTTAGTTTTCGTATTCGGACACGATATCGAACGCAATATCGGGCACGACGCCAATTTGCTCATCCTTGGAACGAACAGACGAATTAAAAGGAACAGATGAGTCCATGAATTCTGCGAGAGAGATTGCATGTGTCTGATCTTCGAAAAAATTTGGGGATTGGCCGTTTTTGTTTCTCTTCTCTCTCTAATTTCTCGATAAAACCACTTCGTTTCGCCGAAGCGTGGCTTTAACGACTATCGAGGTATGCGAGGGGGAAAAAGGGGCGCGCAGTTTCGTGTATTCGGAATTTATCTTCCCACACTGTTCACTAGATATAAGGGAATGTGTAATTTCCGACGTACGGTGAATTACATCAAGTTCCGCATAATGATTCACGATACTCTCTCATATGTGTAGAACATATGTGTGCGCGCGTACAGTGACACGCTGAATCCGCCGCGATTCCGAATCTAGATCACACGGGATAATTAAACCGAATTTAATATTCGGCCTGACAATAGCGGGCCGTATTTCGGGAGGAGCGAACGGAGACCGTATCCTCTCGACACATACACATATATATACATACAAACATACACACACCCACACATCCGTGCCTCTGTGCGCGTGCACACGTGAGATCTCCTGCGTGACACACGTGCGAACTAGAGAAAGAGAGGAAAAAAGAAAAAAAGCAATAATGTCGAATCGAAACGAAGAATAAAGCGTGCGAGAATGTGTAGGGTGAGAGTATGAGGAAAAGGCGCAGGAAAAGCGACCGAATTTATCGCGCGCGATGTTTACACCCACCACCGCGGCTGTTGCTGATGTGACTGTTGATCGTTGCTTGGCTGGCCTGTTGTTCCGCAAAGGTTCAAGACCGACGGGGAAGGCCAGATCGGCGTGACCAGGACCGTGAGCGGACGGTCCCAGCAGGATTCCGACGAGGAGCTCACCGTGAACGTCCTGCCGCCATGGCCGAGTTTTAGGCAATTTCATTTCTCTTACGTATTTATTTCTTCTCCAATTCCTTTTTGCCGTTCCTTCGCTACTTTTTACGTACACGTTTCTTATTATTATTATAATTATAATTATTATATCATTACTGTTATTATATATACATTATATATACATATCTCTCTCTCTCTCTCTCTCTCTCTCTCTCTCTCTCTCTCTCTCTCTCTCTCTCTCTCTCACCATCTCGCGTTATCATTTGCCGTTGAATTTCTATTTATTATCATTATGTGATTCCACAACAATTGTTATTATATATTTATAAATATTCTTATTGCCGTGTGGTTATACGACCGCGCCATTTCTTTTTATTACTACCCATTATATTGCGATGTAAATAATATGTTAAACTATATTACATTTTATATACACACATAATATTTCCAGAATCCGTTTCAATATTCGTATACACACGTGTATATATGTAATACTCATGAATACCGTACGTATATATATATGTATATATATATATATACACACACACACACACACACACACACACACACACACACACACACACACCACAGCAGCGCGAGTGATGCACGTATCTCTGCGGTTTAATCCTGCATTTGCATTTTGATGATTCGTTAATTAAAAGCCCTGTTTTCGGCCTCTCCAGCGGCGGAGTTGACACGGCGATAAGAACGTAACGTGATAATAGCCTGCGCGCATAAAAAATCCAAAAGCGAATATCCCGAAGAGAGTGCGCTTCTGAGATGCGTCCCGGACGTTTAATAATTTTGTAAGCAATCTACATGCGAGGCCACGCTCTCCGAATGTTACGTCGTGATCGAAACAAGTGAAGGATTAAATCGCAACCACCTCTTTGAAACCGATGTAACAGGATGCTGTTCTGTAACATTGACAAATCTCGATGCTTCCTCGAGACCGACTCGGCGATTTTTTCTTCGACGAGAGAGCCGTCGGCAGTTTTTTCACTTAACTCCCGCCCCAAGCGGATTGTAATTCGCCAAAGTCTCGAGTCGGGATCGTGCACGCGTTGTGGGCCGGAGGAGCGAGAGAAAATCCGAATAGAGGCTTCCGCTCTGTAAGAAGAAATCGATCCCGGACTATTCGAAGCTGTCGCGAAGGCGAAATTTGTCATTGTCGGCCGAGAGCACCCTGTATACACATATTCGGGCGCTTCCCTCCGCATTCGCCGCGAATACCGTAAATGCGTCCCGTAATGTGCCAGCCGGAAGGTATCACGTACGTGCACTCGCTGTACACACGCTTGTATGTGAACGATAAATTTTCATCGCACGTCTACGTCGAAACGCGAGCAAATCGAGACTGGTCTATCGACCGCCGCGAAAAATTCCTCGGATTCGCGTTTGTTCTTATCGAAACGCGTATTCTCTCCCTTTCTCTTTTTCTCTTTCTCTCTCTCTCTCTCTCTCTCTCTCTGTCTCCGAACTCCATTTTATGGATAAAACTTATACTTTATGGATAAAATATCAGTACCATTCATTCGCCAATATATCCGCGATCTTGCTGATATCTGGACCATGTCCAGATAATAAGACTGTAAAACAAAGAAGAAGCTGTACAGAAAGAAAGAACATTCCTGTTTTAAAAATATTTTTCTTTTTTACATGTAAATCTAGAAATGAAATCACATAATATCAAATGAAGACGAGTTACTCGTATCAGTGCATTTCATATAATTCAACAAGGAAAAATATATTCTTATCCAAAAATAATTTTCACGAATAGAAAACACGAAATGTTGGATTGAGAATATGAAGTTTTCAAATGTCGAAAAAAGGTATCATTACCATCAAAATAATCATATTGTACTTCTTATGAGATTATTGTAACATGCAAATGAAACTGTTGAGAGATTCAAGACTTAAAAGTTCTTTTAATAAAATTATATATCATTGCTTACACATCACATATCATTGCTTACACATAAAACAATGATCGATAATTAGAGTATATTACTTTTAAACTAATATTACTTTTATACTAATTTTTTTATGTGCGAAAGGATTTGTCTCGTGGCGTGATTTTTTTATGCGAATTACCGAATGATTTCTTTGTGAGTAACCATAATTTTTTCTATGAATGTCACACGTTGACGAGAACATGCCACGAAATGTTCTTCGATTTGTTCGTCCTTCCAGCTGCATTTTCACGAGACGCACCCCTCTCACGCGGTACATTATATCATCATCATCATCGTCATCTTAACGATCACTGCAGTTTCTAATGAATGCTAGAGTGCTGTAAAATATACGGCTTTAGAGGGTTATGCGCATTTTCTTCACATCATATATATATAGTATATACATATATACTTTTTGTAACTAAAAACCCGAGTTATATAGAGCGAGTTTGCAGGATTTCGTATAGTTTCCACTCTTGGATGTACAGCTTCGCAACTCTTTATCCGCCAGCTTTCAGTCCTCAGCGCTAGAGCGAAGTACCGCGTCGCCGTGATGCGGTAACGACGACGTAAACGTAACGTCGAATTAACGGCGATGCTTGCAAGGCTTGTGTTTCGTAGAACGCAAAGATTGTCCGGCTTAAGTCGAACAAAACGCGATGTAATGTATTTGACAAAATTAATACGTAACAACAGTAAGTAACACGACAATATTATAAGTAACAGGAATATCACCGTGTGATATATAGCGTGTACGTTCTCATTAGAGAACAATTCAAGCGGACGGTATCTCATATCCGGCTGATTAAAAATTACGAACGGCTGGTCGATCTGGCGCACATCTGACGTGCTAGAACTAACGTTATCGACCCGGATATCCGTAATGCTGTCGCTGAAGTGAGAGATTACCGAAATCCTGACGCGTTTCGAGCATCCGATCTTTTCCGATTTCATACGTAAAAGCGAAGTGCATGCTACGAACACACACACTCTAGGATTCAGAACTTCTCTCTTTGTCTCCTACCCTATTTGAGTATCTTCACGAGTACGTATTTTACGTACGAAACGTTCTGAGATTACTGTCATGCAGCTGCCCGAGAAACTACCGGAATGCCCGATAAGGAACTATACGCGGCACATCACGTTTTCGCTGCGTTTGCGATTACTTACTTATTCACTGCAGCGCCACAATCTTCTTTCTTACTTTCACTACGATAATCATCGGTGATTTTTGTATCTGTAACTTTCGCATTTCTCGACTGCCTGACTTTTAGACTTATACAGAGTGTTTAATGATTATTGACATCGTTGTGTGCAGGTGAAACTTATCAAACAACTAAGAACAAAGTTCCTCTATCATTTCCCGGGCAAGCACGTAAAATTTTGAGATATTAATTAAAGAAGATTGGTAAATGATCACGCGCGCAATACAATGGATGAGCTGTGATGGCAATGTATCTGCTGTACATTATGTCAAACTGAACAAAAAAGTCCTTTATATTTTGCAAATGATGCAATTTTTCCATATTTTTGCAATTTTTAGATATTGATTAAAGAAGATTGATACACGATTGCACGCAATATCGCACAATTTTTTTCGATTAATAACTAAAAATCTACGTGGTTATTTACAAAATGATACACAGAAAGTTTTGTAGTAAAAATTACTATAGAATTTTGTAATCAAAAATTAGACGTTCTGTCGTAAATGATTGTCCTTTCATCTCATATGTGCTTGTATTTCAGAAACTAAAATATTAAAAATTTTAATATTAAAAAATTTGCTATTAAAAATTTGCTATATTTCTAGCTAAATTTATTGTTTCTTGGTAAAATAAAGCTTACTGATAGTCTATTCCTGGACTACTAAAAAGAAAAATGTTGAAAAGAATTTATATAAAAAGGAACTATAATATTTTCTCCGTATAGAGGATTTTTTGTTTAGTTTGTCTTAATGTACAAGCACACAGTTATCACGGCTTATTCAACGTATTTCGCATAATCTCTTTCGCCAATCCTCTATAATTAATAAGAAAATTGTACGTGGTTGTTTATAATATGGTAGAAGAACTTTGTATTCAATTTGATTCAGTTTTATCTGCACACGGATGTATTATGAATCGTCAAACACCATGTATAATGTACACACATTATAACGTGCTTTCGCCGCTAACAATTCCACTCGAGGTCTTGACTTACAGCCTTACGTTACTTTTCTCTGTAGCAATAATTGATTGACATTACATTCACTATTTGCGATATAGTTCTTTTTTTTATAATAATTATATTATATTATATTGCAACAGAGTCGGAAGGTACTGTTATATATATATATACGATAGTTTGACAATAGATTTATTCATTTATGTGCATGTACGGAATCGAGTTTTTTTTTTAGAGATAATGATAATGATAAGAGATAATACACTCGAGTTTGCTTATCTTATTATAGTAATCTTATATTAGTAAGTCCTGTAATGAATAAGGAACTCTTTTATCCAGTTGAGTACCAAAAGAATCTGAGAACGCCTTTATCTCTCGATTCAATCGACTGCATGGAGTAATATTATGATACTTTAGTTTCCATATATATATATATATATATATA
>NW_022639558.1:1086304-1105592 GCF_010583005.1 Odontomachus brunneus | reverse complement strand
ATATATATATATATATATATATATATATATATATACATATATATATATATATATATATATACATATATATATAGAATTGCATATAGAACTCGGAAGGATATCATAGATCGTTTAGTGTTTCCGATAGTTGTCCGTATAGCCGAGCTGTCAATTCGTCGGCTCACATCGCCGCGACGTCAATGTATATCTTTGAAAAAAGTAACGAAAGTTTGAGCGCTGAATCATTGATCGATCAATTTCCGGGAACGACGACACAGAGCTCTGACACGTAACGCGATATTAATAACATTTTCCGCTGCCTACGCGAATCACGCTTCACTGAGGCGCGCGACTGCGCCAATAATTAATAACTATAGCGCAACTACTCGACGTTTAATATATTTAACAGTGTGGCATTCCCGAAGTTTGTCGGGCAATTTCTCACCGTTATCGTTGCCGTCGATATACCGAAACGTTGTATAAACCGTTGGTCGACACTGGCCGGTGCCGCGCGATATCCTCTTTAAAGAATGGCATCGTGAAATCGTCTGTACATATATTATTAATTCAATAATTTACCAATGTCGACAGATTCGATTAGAAGGCATAAAAGATGAAAGAAAGACTGTAAACAGATGCGCCAGTTCTCACGAATATGAAAATGAACTTTTATAGTGTGTGTAAAGCATACGGAAAAAAGGTTTGGTTCACTGAGAGAAATTATCCGATAAAAAATTAACAAACGGATATTTCCGATCAAAATACCGATGAATTTTTATATCCGATCAGAATATCCGATTAAATTTAAGCAAATACTTCCGATCATAATGGCATTTCATCAGATAAACCGATAAAAAAATTATGAAGCGATATTTCTCATCGGATATTTCCTGATTGGATAAAAAAGTTTACCGGTATTTTGATGGGAAATATCCGTTTATTAATTTCTTATCGAATAATTTCTCTTAGTGAAGTTGGATTAACTAAATCTCTAATAAAGTATGAGTTTAACCAGAAAATTCTGGTTGAGGTCACCAGAATTCCATTCAAGCTAACCAGAAATCTTTTTAACTTGAACAGACTCTGGAATTCAACTGGTTTGTTTAAATGGTTTGAAATTTCTGGCTTGTTCATATTTCGCCAGAAATTTGGTTAATCCAACCATTTCTTTTCCGTGCATGATAGAAAAACAGAGGCTTATAGAATCGTCAAGTCATGTTGACAATCAGTCGCAAGTTATCGTATAACAAAAATCTGGAAATCTGACGAGGACAGGTCAGGTGTCGCGATGGTCCGCTATTAATATGGGCCAACGATACGGAGATTCGCGAGGAGTACAAAACCACGAGGATCCTTACGATCGCGTTAAGTGTCGCGCGAGGTCGGAATTAAAAGTACCAGCACGTGAGGGGCTTCTGTAATTATGGCGCGAGTTATCGGGTCCCGGTAATTCGGACATTATGGCGCCGCGGGTACGTGTCTCGATTCTGGAATTCCCCCGGGAATCACTGGTCGGTGGTTATTTCCCTAGGAACCGCTACCCGGCGGTTACTTCCTCAGAAAATTACTGATACTGTTACTATTACTACCACCACCACCACCACCATCACCATCACCAGACCGCAACCACTGTCGTCGTTACCGATGCGCTAAATCGCTGATACGCTGATGCAGTAAATTAATCGAGATTCACCGTCGGTATTCATCAATGTTCCCCGTTATCTTTTCGTGATGTTTTGTCCACCAATATTACTACCACCGTCAACACCACCACCGTCGTGGATCCCGTAAGCACGTCACCTCCGTAGGTCGCTCGAGCAACCACTAAAACCCGGTGTCGCCCCTCTTCTTCTGTGCCCCAGTAGGTGACCGTATTTTACGCTACGACGGTAACTCGATTAACTTAATCCCGGGGCTAATCCGAGGGTTCGCCGTGAGTTTACCGGGAGCCGTAGGGGGAAAGGAGGGAGGGAAGGGTTAGTGGAAAACTAAACGGCGAAATTGTCAGAAAAATGGGCAGTCTGGTTTTCACGTGAGAATGGTTTTTTGTCCAGCACCCCTACACACTTGCCCCTTTACATGCATTTGTACTTTTTGCCGCCCTGGTCCAAATGTCTAGGGAATAACAGCCTTTATCGTACCTCTCCTCTTCGTATGGTCACCCCGTATGAATGGTTCGCGTCGAGAGAAGTAAAAATGGATCTTTTCTTTCCCTCTCGACTATCTCGCGTAGGTTTCGCAGAGAGAAACCACACACCGCCGATGTAGAGAAGGGCGACGGTAAAGACACCAAGGATGGCGAGACGTCACACTCCAGGAAGCAGTCCACCGCTGAGGAAGGGACAACAACCGTCGTCAAGACACGGCCAGGCAAATGGGGTCGTTTATTAGGTGAGGCGTGTAACGAGATTCCGTGTCGATGCTGATTATAATTTAGTTATAAAATAAAATTTAGTTAAATATAATTAGTGAATTGTAGTTAGTGATTATATTTATTATCATTATTAACCCTTCGTATACACACTAGAGTCCCTGGGACCCTAGCACAACTTTCTCGGATTGGTTTTGTCGTGTTTCTTTTCTCTTTTAACCTGTACATCTCGGAACTCCTTAATTCTATCGACTTTTATTCATTATAGGCTTGTTCCTTATTATTTGTTCCTTAATCAATTTTTTATAGATTAAAAAATGTGAATTGAAATGTGTCAATTTTTGATAGAGTTACAATACAAATGGATGGGGTCCTAGGACCCCAGTGTAGCATCTACATATGCGAAAAATAAGTGTGTATACTTAGGGTTAATATATAGATAGTAAATATAGTTAATTATAGTTGATAATTAGCGTGTGAGTATAATTTATTTCTAAAATAAACTAGTAGATCTTATTAAATTTATTTCTATTTTTAAAATAGATACGAGGGTGGTCTGAAAAGTTTCCGACCTAACAAAGATACAAGTCATTTTTTCTGAAAATTGTTTTTTATTTTTCAACATAGTCTCCTTGTAAATCTACACACTTCTCCCAGCGATGCTCCCATCTCTGTAACCCGTCGAAATAGTACTCGGCGTTTTTCTCTGCAAAATAATTGTTCACGAAGGTGATTGCCTCTTCATTTGACGAAAATCTCTGTCCTCCGAGCGCAATTTTTAGATGAAGGAACAAAAAGAAGTCGCTTGGGGCTAGATCTGATGAGTAAGGTGGATGGTCAAGCAGTTCAAACCGTAATTCGTGGATTTTCGCCATGGCAACCGCTGAGGTGTGAGACGGTGCGTTGTCTTGGTGAAACAGGATTTTCTTTTTCTGCAAATGTGGCCGTTTTCCCGCAAGTTCTGCCTTCAGCTTGTCAAGTAATGATGCGTAGTATGCTCCTGTAATGGTTTTTCCTTTTTGAAGATAATCGATTAAAATAACTCCATGACTATCCCAAAAAACAGTCGCCATCACTTTCCCAGCCGAAAAAACAGTTTTTGCTTTTTTTGGAGCCGGTTCCCCCTTTGCAGTCCACTGTTTGGACTGTATTTTTGTTTCAGGCGTATAATGGTGTATCCAAGTTTCATCTACAGTAATTAATCGGCGCCAAAACTCGGATTTATTGCGCCTAAACTGCTCCAACAGAGCGTTGGAAATGTTCATTCGAACACGTTTTTGGTCTAACGTGAGCAAACGCGGCACCCAACGCGCGGACAGCTTTCTCATGCCTAAATGTTGATTTAATATGCGACAAACACGTTCTTTTGACATGTTCATAACCTCTGCTATCTCTCTCACTTTAATTCGGCGGTCGTCTAGCACCATTTGGTGAACTTTGGCGATGTTTTCGTCGGTAGTTGCAGTTTTTGGACGTCCTGAACGTTCATCGTCTCCCAAGCTCTTACGGCCACGTTTAAATTCAGCGGCCCAAAATTTCACTGTCGTAAATGATGGTGCAGAGTCCCCATACACAGAATCCAACTCATCTTTGATTTGCGTAGGCGTATTGCCTTTCAAAAACAAATATTTAATGACAGCTCGATACTCGATTTTGTCCATTTTCACAAAAACACTCACATCAACTTACTCAAACGACTGTTACATAACAACTGCGAGTCCAAAATGGCTGAAACTTCGGTGAGTAACTGTCAACAGATGAACAACGAAATTCACTAGCTTTTATTTACAAGTGCTGCTATCTTCACGTTGAGGTCGGAAACTTTTCAGACCACCCTCGTATAGTAGATCTTATAAAAAGGATACTAAAAGTAACTAAGTCATATCATTTATATACATTACCATCATACAAAGATAACTAAGCTGATGTAACTGTATTGCTCACAACCATATCTATCTATCATATCTTCCTATATAAGTTTTCCCATATAAGTTTAGCCAATTAGTTTAGCACAAGTGTATATCTTTATTGGAAACAATGAATGTTTGATGAGTCTATAAAAAGGAAACTCTTAATGCTGCAGGTAGCTCAAGTTTGGACTCCGGCAGCGAGTCGGGCACGGCTGGTGACACCTTCAAAAGATCCCTCAGCGCGAAGGACTCGCGTCCGAGCTCCAGCACCGGCACCAACAAGGTCTTCCCAAAGCTAGGTAAATTGAGCGGTACGATCGAGGAGAGTGGCGACAATGCCGAGAATCCGAAGGACACTCAACAACAGCAACAGGCACAGCAGCAGCAGCAGCAGCAACAGCAGCAGGCTCTTGCGGTAGACTCGAAGCAATTGCAACTGCGACGTCTAGAGAGCTACGACGGCGGTTTGATCACGACGCAACCGAGCCACGAGCGCGAGATCCTCGCGGCGGTGTTGGAAGTGAAAGTGGACCTGAAGCTGGAAGTGCAGAGGGTGAATCAGAGACTGGCCAAGATCGAAGACATGCTGCAGGCGTTGATGAACAGGCTACCAGCCGCGGGTACACCGTCAGGTGGCGGTGGCAATGGCGGCGGCGGCGGGTCCCAGTCACAGAAGGGCCCGAATTTCGGCTTGGGTGGCAATGGCACCCAGAACCAGTCGTTAGTCATCAGCCCGAGTATAACGGTAGTGCAGTCGGGTACTCAGACCACCGAGTACAAACCATCGATCGCGACCACTTCGACGTCCACGACGCCGAGCGAAGGCTATCGGGAGCAGTCGACGGCGACGGAGCGCATGCCGAAGAGCCAAGAACATCACCATCATCATCATCATCATCATCAGTCGGAGCGGCTCAAGGACAGCGATCGTCTGTCCGGTGCGTCGTCGAGGGAGGTGAACAAGGAGCTGCTGGAGCGACTGGCGCAGGCTTCCACGTCGCGCGGTGACGACTCCAGCGCGCTGGGACCGTTGATTCTGCGAAAACGCAGGAGCAAGTCGCGCAACAAGGGCGCGGCGCCGCTCGCCCCGCTCGCCACGCAGCCGGTGAGCCCGTCAGAGGCCACAGAGACCACGCAGATGTTGGAGTGCACCGACGACCGGGAGCCGAGTGCCGACAGGACCGAGCGGTCCGAACGGAAGAGACCACCGCCCAGACCGAGAGAATATTTGTGAAAGTTCTTCATGCGTTGCGACCGGCGACTTCTCTTCCTCCTCGTCGTGAGGTAATTCGTGATCGCGAGTTTCGCCCGGCGCTCGGCGCTTTAGTGCCCTCGGCTCGAGCGCGAAGTCGCGGGAACCGGCGTCGGCGAGATTGTCTCGCTGCAGAAACGTACATCGAACAACATCCGGTAAACACCAAGTAAACTGTCAATGTTAACGTATGTCATGTTAATGTATAACGTCGATGTTATACTTTCATGCTCAACAATGTGAGTGCAATTTAACGCGAGTGTTACATAACAGTTGCATCGTTGAGTGGGAAATTATAACACTGATGAAGTGTTACTGTTAGTTGGTGTTTACTGGTCAACTACTGTTTCGTTAATTTCGTTTGCATCGATCGATCGGTCGGATAATCGGTTTCTCTCATGATGGCAGATGGTACATTATGTGGCGCGGCTGGAAGATCCAGTCGCCTAACACACGCGATCACGCCGTTCTTTTCGCGCATGTTCGGGTCTGCCCGGTGACGATTGAATACCAGGTGCGAGAAAAAGCTTTGAGAGTTTCTCTGCGCGCGTCATTGTTAACGAATCACAACACGCGTCGATAATTATGTCCATACTCCGATGACACGTTACGTGTATTTAAAAAGGGAGAGAAAGAGAGAGAGAGAAAGAGAGACAGAGAGGAGCTCCGCATTTTCGCTTTTCAAGACGCCTGTGAAGAAGCAGAAGAATAAGGAGAAGGAGAACGAGAAGAAGGCGGAGTAGATGATGGTTTTGACAGACAAGACGAGACGGCCACGAGCGATTAGAAAAGCCGGTGAGAAGTAATTCCGCAAGAGCGCGAAAGCGGCGATAAACGGTGCAACGAGGTAAACAAAAGCAGCAGTCTTAAATTACTCGCTTGCGACGGCTTCTTCGAGACATTGAAAACTCTCCCCAAGGGGGTGTTACTCGCCTTGTACACACGGTAGATGTAGGTTCACGCGCATTGTAGCGGACTTCGCGGTAGTATCATCGGCGATTAGATATTTCTAAGCCTCCGGTTACGATCGGAATGTGAGCGTTCGCGTCCACGGCATACCGAGCCACCGACGTCTCTCTTTTTCCCTCTCTCTCTCTTTCTTTTTCTTTCTCTCTTCCGTGAGGAGGTAGCGTGGCTTTTTGTACTCGCTTAGTTGTGCGGGACGTTCAGAACGTTCTGATGTGAAGACACACGAGAGAACGTATGCGTCTTTCCTTGGTCGTTCTTCGTTTCTTTTCTACTTTAGGTACGCGCCGAACGACGTCGGACAATTAGAGCGGAATGCGGAGACGACGGCTCAGCCGAGCGCGGAAATCCGGACGAGCGTTTCCGCCGTGCACTCGGCAAACATGTCGACGGAATTGCAAGGGACCGTCGTTCTATTCGAACCACGTCGCCGCGAACTGTTACATATTGCACGCGCGAGCCTTATAGAAAAGCGTTACTGGTTGTAATAAATTGTCGTAATAAATCTGCCAGTGATAAATTATCGTTGCTCAGTAATTTTAATACTCGTATGAGTAAAATTACTGAATAATATTAATTTATCATTGGCCGATTTATTACAGCCCCAGTGACACTTTTCTATAAGGGCCCTGAGAGCGGTTGCGTTTTCGAAATCGAGTGTGTCGAGTTCATTTCGCGTGGAATCCGATCTCCATTCTTATCGTCGCTTATTCCAAATCTAACGTTTCATATTATGTCACTCCTAATGCCATCACCAAGATACGCTGGACATCGTCACGACTGAAGTACAATCACTCTGTTATCCGGCTGCTTTGCCATTCGTTAGATAATCGAATCTTGTTGGCAATTCTTGCGCGACGACGAGCGCAAGCGTCGTCGAAGCTTACGGAAGGAAGCTCGGTCGGACTTCGGGCTCGTCAGAGGTTGGCGACGAGGCTGGCGATGCGTCAGGGGGAGAGGGTCTCTCGTGCAAGTAGATATTGTTACGCAGGAATGGTGCTACGCTCGCAAATTCGTATGACGCGCATACGGAGCCAAATAGCAATATTAGATGTATATACCTTGTAATATGACATGTATATATATCCGCATAATTATATATATATTGCCCGTACAAGCGTGGGGAGAGCGTGCCGGCGGTGCCGCGGGTGAGAATGGCGATTCTGCTGAGCAAATTACTAATTTAATAAGATGAACCAATTGATTAATTTTTCGCGGACTCTCTCGTTAGATCGTGTGTCTGGTAAACTTTTCAGGACGAGTCACACGCGAGAATCGAAAGTAATTCTGGAACGTGTCAGTTTATTTCACAGAAAAAAGAAATTGATATCCACTTAAAACTAATATATTTAAACAATCATTGCTTCATATATATGCAATGTGTAATTTTATTAGGAGAATTATTAAGTCTTGAATTTCTCAGCAGTGTTATTTCAATTTTATTTGAATATTATAATAATCTCATAAAAAGAACCACATGACTGTTTTGATGACAATGATATCTTGTTCCGACATTTAGAAACATATTGTCAATCCAATATTTTGTGTTTTCTATTTGTGAAAATTATTTCTGAACAATAAGAGAAAATATATTTTCTTTACTGAATTATATAAAATGTATTGAAGCAAGTAATTTATCTTCGTTTAGCACTCTATGTAATCTTATTTGAAAATTTATGCCAAATATAAAAAATAAAGATGATCTCAAAACAAGAACGTTCTTTTTTCTGTGTTGGTAATCTTTTTGTGTGTATTTTTTTTTAGGATCGCCCGATAGTAGAAAGTTTGATCTCTCGTTGTTGACTGACCAAAGCAAACAGAGGCGCGATTCTCATCGGCAAAGTTTGATCAAATCTGATCAAATCGAAAGTATAGAGGCAACTACACGCGTACACACACACATACACACGTACATATATACACGTACACACACATATACACATATATGCGTGTATATATATAAATATAATAAGAGGGAAGCAGTAAAAATATCTATATAATTTCGTGTTACGAAAGATGAATTATGAGTCAGTTTACGAGGACTTTGTTAAATAGAGATTTTAGAGACAGAAGCGATATAGCTGGCTCTATCGTAGTTTATATACTTATACGCAAAAAGATTTATCACAGTTGAAACTGTAGCGATTAAGACACGTCTATCGCGCTCGTCAGTCATGTTATAAAACGATACGCTGACCTTTTTCATGTACTAATCATATCGCGCGGGCCCGTTATATACCCTAGAAACGCTCGACTTTGCAACTCGTAACTTTCGTCGGGGATGAGGAAATGCGATGCTTGCGGAGTTCACAGCGAGCGCAACGTGGGTCGTTATCGAGAAGGCGAGAGACTGAAAGTCGTTGACAAGGAGGAGACCAGGCAAAACGAGATTCACTTTTGCCAAAGCACGATTCTTCGTGCGACTTTCTGATTTTCTGTGAAATTATTGTGACGACGAGATAGGCTTCGCACGGAGCGCTAGCTCCAAACTTAGCGAAGAAAATTGAGCGACCATTACAAATCGTTAGAAGTAGAGCCGGGAGAAAAGAAAGGATGTGATACAGAGTATTGAGAGAAAAGAAATTGGTTGAATTAATGTTGACGATTAACACAACGAATCAAACATATTTTGGTTGAAGGGAAAATATACTTGTTTGAAACATATTCAAACAAGTATATTTCAACCCAATATTTCATGCTTTCCTTATTCATGAAAATTATTTTTTAATGAAAATTTATTTTTCTTTATTGGAACATGTAAAATTTTTTTGATGCAAGTAACTTATTTTTGTTTAACGCTATGTAATTTTATTTTAAGATTTACACGTCAAAAATAAAGATATTTTCAATACGAGTATGTTCTTTTTTTGCGTATATATAAGAGGATTCCGCTAAGAATAAGATTATATATTTTTTTGAGTGCAGAATTTGGCTCACAAAAATCAGAAATTCTGTTTCCTTCGTGCAAAACGCGCTTGGTTCGTTCATTGTCGCATTAATCCAAGCGATCTTTTTTGAAAAGGAGAGCGTGACGATGCAGCTCGTTGTCAATTACTGCCGCCTCTTGTCATGACGGAAGCGCGAGAATTTACAACGCATTATGCGCTACACACGATCCCCCTCTCGACAATGAACCGCGCCGCGCCCCATCGCTTAATTAACAATCGTCGTCGTCCACCGATCATGACGGTTTATCGGGTAATTCCACAACTTCTGTCGACCGCCGTGAGACACAGGAAGATCCAACGAACTGCGAGTTAGCAGACACTTTAACAAGAACAACGACACGACAGGAGGCGGCGCGAGACGAGAGAGAACACGCCTGGAACACGTTAGGTGTTAATTAAACCCGCAGTATTGACGAGTGGCGAGGTTTAACGAGGCAATGTCACCTTCGATAACTCGGGGAAGATAGTCCCTGTTAACCCCGGAGAGCACAATCGAATGTATGGCGCAGAAATTAGGTGGAGAGATAACGAGAGAATTTGCTGATCGCGCGAGTGAAATCGTCGCTAATAACCAATCGGACAAAGATATTCTATTGGAGAAATCAACGGCAAAACAAATGCACAATCGTAATTCTACGAGCGCTAATCTGGCTGCATAGATCATTTAAATAAAGAATTATCGCGATCTCTGTTGTGCTCTTTAGCGGTGACTGAACCAACTCGCTGGACCTTTCATAATAACGTATACAATGTGATATCGCGGCTTTCGATAAGTACTATCCTAAGTGTATTCAATAAGCAATATCTATATCTTGGCGGGATGCAAAATCGCACGAAGGATTGCCCGTTAAATGTCGCGCACACAGTTACATAGATGAGAAATTTGCGAAAAGGTAGCGAGAACGAGCGTGTACATAAGGATGATGAACGTTGCATTATTCCAATGAAAAACAAAAAAGAAAGAAAAGAAGAGTGGGAAAAGGGAATGCGTTAGGATGTAAGAAAAAACAGTTCTCTCCGTTTTTCGATCTGCCCCATTCGACTATATCGTCTCACTCTCACTGTCATCAACTTGGTTGCGCGGCGATAATTGTCACTTATCGTCGAGGCTCTTACAAAAATAGTTCGCGTTGAAATTTTGGCATATGTTTTCCTTACCTTTTTAATTCGATCGTGGCAGAAACGATAAAAAGTACGAAAATTTGACGTGTCCAAACACACACAAATGCGTGCGCGCGGATATCTGAGATGATAATTACAAAATGATTTGTTATTTTTCGAGCGTCTCTCTCGCGCGCGTGCTTCACTCGACGCTGCTCGCAACGGGCGGATCGTCCTTGAGCGTAAAAATCGTCAAGTGGACAAACACACAATATGATATTACGATTTTTTATATCAGCTATTTACTTCGCAATAACGAACAATCGCCAATCGAACGACAGTGTCGCAACACGAGTCGTCGTCCGTGACTTTGCGTGGCGATTTTCTCGCACGGAGACGAGGTTTCGCGCAGGGAGGAGAAGTCAATCTCGCCAGGACTCGCTACGACGAGTTGTACGCAGCACGTCACAAGCCCACGCGCGAAAGTTATCTCGCCGTTCTCGCGAAGAAACTTCATACTATATGCTTGTCATAATTTATAACGACACGCCGTGTACTCCAGATTAAAAATGGAGAAAACGCTATAAATGGAGGACGACACGTGTTAAGATCTCGTCTCGAGGCGATTTTCGTCAGCGCGAACTACATTTGCGTTACGTCTCCCCGTGCACTGAGAAAAAAAGAAAATTTGTTTCTGGGATATAGAGTTTTATTTCTGCGAAGTAGAGTTTTATTTCTGCGAAACAAGCTTTTATGCTACAGATAAACGTATCAAAGTATTCCCTTTTCTCAGTGTATGAATTTATTTTAATCATGGGAAGGCACACACGCGCGCGGGCAGAATCGTGACAGCGATGGAGTTCGAGTCGCGCGATACATTCTCATTATATACCGTGGTAGATTTAAACAAACTCGTGCAAACGATTCGTTCGTGTATTTTATCGTTATGTATATTATTGTTACCTGTACAGCGTTGATTAGCCGCGACACGCCAAGTAGCATGTTACAATCGCCGCGCGCGATCTCGAAAACCTCAAGCGTGTGAAAATTCAATACGACGACGATGACGACAACGACGACGACGATGACGACGACGACGACGACGACGATGACGACGACAGTGTTCGCAACGACGATGATCGAAGAAGACGTGATGTATCGTACGAATTTCATGAGTAATGCTGGTTGAAAGAGTCTATATATATATATAAATAGCTATCGAGAAAAAACAGAGGAGGAGAAAAGAAAACTATAAATATATAAATATAAATACATATATTGATATAGAAGAGGGGGGACAATTTTTGCTATAACACTTCGTCCATTTTTCTATATAGGCAGTTCGTTGCACCGTAAACAAGTCCTTGGCCTTTATAAATTATCGTCCTCGATCACTTCCGAAGAGGTGCCCCCTTGGTTACGCGGTGCCGCGATAAGCCACATCGAAGAAATCGAACGGACACCGAATTTGATTTTTCCTGTTTCGCTCGCGCTCACTCCTTTTCCCTCTTTCTCTCTTTCTCTCTCTCTTTCTCTCTCTCTCTCTCTCTCTCTCTCTCTCTCTCTCTCTCTTTCTCGCATCTTTCTTCACTTCTCCTCCCTTACTCGAAATCGCTCTAATCCAGGTTCACACACTCGCTTACAATCGGAGTTCGATTTCTACGATAGCGCGGCACTTCTCGCGCGACGATGAGGAGAATTCTTGCGAAGCTTCGAAGATCCGACAAAACAATCTCGGGGTCGAGCGTGAGACTTTACGAGCGAGAGAGAGAGAGAGAGAGGGAGAGGGAGAGAGCAATTTCTGCGCCGATAACTTTAAGTTGGAACGATCATTGACGACTGATAGAGCGGATGTCGCGTCGGGTGTTCCAATATCAATTCTCGGATGGAAATCGGTAAATCCGTGTCGAACACAATCAGACCGAAGATGATAAAAGGACCGTGTGATTCGTCGCGTCTCACACGGTGATTGCGATGCATGGAATGTTGATTCGTGCGCGCAACGAACGCGTTTAGTCTTCCCACTGACCCAAAATCCTTTATCTGAAACATCGATTGCGCACAAGAAATTTCGAGGGAGAGAAGAGAGAAAGAGAGAGAGAGAGAGAGAGAGAGAGAGAGAAAGAAATAAATGAGCAAGAGAGGGTGAGGAAGCGAGCGAGGAGAAGACACGAAATTTCGTCCAAAATTACCCAGCAAAAATCATCGTCAACGATCGCTCGGAAAAGTATCCTTTGGGAGATCAAGTTGTAGCATCGAACAATGCCTGGCTAGAATACTCAATGAAAAGCTGCTTTCAGACTTATAATAAAAACGTTAAAACTTATGCTCGTTGTATGTCATTCGAAACACGTTTCTCTCGAACGGGAATTCTCTCTCCATTATTCATACATTCGTACATCTTTTTCAGCTTCTTTTTTTCACCGATATATTTCTTTTCAACACGTTTCGACAATTTTGCGGGTATAAAATCTACTGTACAGAGTAAGTAGTCTTAACGTACTCTCAGTTGCAAAACGATTTAGACAGACTTTTCCCAATATAATTAGAAGTGCATCAAATGGCCAAGATAGCAAGTCACGACGTATGAGTCTGATCTGAAAGAGAGACGTGGTAGTCCGTTATGATATAGGAGCCACAAAGTGACAATATATGAGATATCCGACATCGCAGCTGCAACGGAGGATTCGGGAGAAACGTGAGCAGTTTTATTGTATCCTCGTCTATCATATAAGAAAACAATAAAGGCTCAATGTGTAAGGTAAAAATTCTCGGACATATACTTGATCTTGAACATTCTTGTTTTGGCCTTCAAAAATACATATATTTAAAGAACAAAACAATAAGAATATCTAAGATTAGATACATGTCCGGGTATTAGTACTTTTACTTTACTATCACTCTTTAGCTCTTGTGTCATAACTGGACTGTCATGCAAACCCATCAGCAATGGCTCGCAATTGTGACAACTTGGAGTGCTGCTCCTAATTTCATCGGAGGAAATGTGTCTACCACGTCGTACCACCGAGTCACTATACACGTATATATAATTAGTACATATAATTAGTCCTCTTCGTTCATTTAGTAAAAAAAGAAATCTCAATCTTTGCACGAATCTCAATGGCAGATGAGTAGATATCGACTCAACACGTCGAGCAACATCCGATTCCACTTGATGGTGTGTTCGATTGCCTCGACGAATCAACACACAGTCGCGCCGATTGCACGTCGAGGTGTCGATCCGACTCTAACATTGCTTCTCCAGCACGTGAATGTAGAAGCCGGGATCCTCGATCTGATTGAGCGGCTTGAAGTCACCGTAGATGGTGTGTTTCGCCCCGTGGCCGAACACCTCGGTCAGCATATCGCGGAAAACTGTTAATCTGTGAGGATAATACGACAGCCGGAACTCGTTGATGGACTCGGGGTTGTCTGGGTTCTCGCTGTCCAAGGAGATCATGTAATCCAGAGTCACGATCGCTGGCTTGCCAGATACGTACAGCACCGACGTCTTGATGTCCGTCATGTGCTGACTCTGCAACACGAGGAATCCTTAATGCGAGACTTTTCGAGGGTTGACAGTTTCGAGACTAATGGCTGTTCGCGCGCAGACTGCGAGAAACGGATCAGCTTAGTGAACGACTGTCGCCATTCTTGTATCTAACGACGAACAGCAACAGTAAAATGAAAGAACGGTACTTACATTATAGTATATGCACTTTGGTGGAGTTTGACCGGTTCGGATAATGTAATCGTAATTCCTATGATCGATAAGGAGCAAACCTCCCGGCTTCACGCAGCGCTCGAAGTTTGAGAAGGCTTGCCTATAACGATAGGATCTTTTGTGTAAAGATTTGCAAACTTCTGTTTCCAACATATTCGAGACATCCGTTGATTAATCTAATCGTCGAAGCCGGAAATCATTGATCAACCGCGTCAAATGTTTGCGTTCAGCAAGATGAAGTGTTTCCTAAGCTACTCAGCATAAATATTAACTAACAATAATATTACATCAGTGCTGTAATTTACTATTAACAATGTAACGTACATAATACCAGCGTTACATTGCATTTACATTGTCGAATAAAAAATTACAACATCAACATTATGTTACTGATAGTTTACTGAATGTAGTAAGTGACTCGAGGAGTTTGGCGTGTATGTTTGACTGCTTACTTTGGATAGTACAATCGCTAATTGCCCATTAGTCTAATTACGTTAAATAAAAAGCGTTAATAAACGTTAATGACTCATTGAGCCCGTCGCTTCTCCTGATAACGAAGATATCAGGAAAAGCCAGGCTGGAAAATCCAGTTTAGATCGCGTGTTAATTCTAATTGTCCCCGAAACTATATTTTACGTGAACTGCTACATGTGAAGAGAATGGTTGTTGTTTTAACATATCAGCGTAGGATCTAATCTAATCGAAAATGTGTTAATAATACAACAACATTCTAGTAACGATACGGTAGATCAATATGAACGGATTCAGTGTACCTTTGTTCTCTCTGATCGCCAAAAGAATCAGGCATGTGGGCGAAACTGTTTCCCAGACATATCACCGCGTCGAAGCCTTCCCCGATAAGGTGGCTAATATCGCTGAACAGAGTGAGCCAATTCGCCTCTTCGATCACTGTCACGAATTACGAAAGAAGCCAATATAAGTAACGCCAATAAATTACAAATGTTGACGGTATTATTGTAAATATTTTACGTCCTCGCGTTTGCGAGGACTAAATGCCGAGTTTGCGAGGCTATATGCCGAGTTTTCAGTTTAGAATCGAAAACCGAGGGAGGTAGAGGCATGCAAGTCGCGATTGACCTTCGCTGATAAAGCAAAGACCCTTCCTGTTAATGTAACGCCTCTCGTTTGATAAGGATAAGCGTGGCAGTAGCTGTTTTCGTCGCGGCGTGTCTCTTAAACCGGTCTTATCTGGTCTGGATGTCGCACTGTACTGTATATATTGTTCTGCAGAGTCACGGGCGCACATACAGCGGTTAATCTGCACGACGGAATCGTAAGTGAACGTTCACACATGCGGCGGCATTGAACTTACGATCTCTCACGTTATCGCAAACATCGAACTTTCGTAAAACATCAATTCTCATATCAGCGTGACGTCACCAAAGCGTTTCGCGATCGGGACAAACAGATACACGTGACAAACATGGTTAACATTCTGCTTGATCGTTAAAATTTCATCGAAGATTGCGACAGACGATCTCTCTCTCTCTCTCACTCCTTCCCTCTCCCTCTCTCTCTTTTTTAATCTCTTCTTCACTTCTTTCAGAGAACTTTCCGTAGTTTCGTCTTTTCTCTTTTTCTTTTTTTTCTTATTTTTATTAATTGATTCCCTTTCGAACTGTCGGTCAGTCTAATGAGAGATTCGGTTCTCTCGCAGCGTCGAACATCCAACTTTCTCACCCCATTTGTCAAAGGCGGGCTCCTTCCTGCGATCCCACCTGGATTTCAGCGCGTGCTTCAGCATTTTGTCGGAGGCGTCGACGCTGACCACCTCGAAGCCCTCTTCCAGCAGCATCACGGAGTCGATGCCGGTGCCGCAGGCGACGTCCAGTATTCGATGGCATTTCTTCTGTCGCAACAGACCCACCAGGAAATCCCGGTAGTTCTGCGTACGCAGCTTTTTGTCGCCGATGAAGACCTCCCAGACCTTCGCCGCTTTACCGTCAGCATATTGATCCTTCACACCTTCGGCTGGCGTGCCGAGGGAACGAGTACGAAACACTGAGTCCACCATTGCGAGGAGGAGATGAAGTCGCAAGACGAGCAAGAAGCTGTGGAATTAAACACTTGTCATCAAAGAGCGATTGTAATTCGTATTAATTTGGATTAAATAAAATTTTGGAAAGAGTGTGAGAGAGATAATATTATATCTCGAGAATAATAGATTTTCTCTTGAAACTAATAGAATATTATACAAATTAATTCGAATTAAATCGCAACTAATTCAAATTAAATTCGAAGTAATTAACTATCAGAACATACTCTTTTAAGTATCTCTGAATATCAGTGATATTACGTCTCGAGAATAATTGATTCTCTATTAAAGCCAATGAAATATAGTATACCCTTATAGAAATATCATATTAAGAATCATTGATAATTACTTATTATCCAGTATTTTTAATATTGAAAATAAGTAATTATCAATGATTCTTAGTATGATATTTCTATAAGGGTATATGAACTAATTTGAATTATATCAAAAGCGAATGACAAAAAGTAATCTATAAGAAAAGTTATCAAAAGTTATTACAAAGAACTATGAATCCTTCGTAAATTAACAGAGGAAAATATCTCGAGTATGGACTCGGTGATCTAACCCCAGTAACACGATCGTAATTAATTTAAATGCAATTAAATCGAATCAATCCCATTAAACTGACTGGAACGCAACAAATCGGTCCACCCGTCAGATTTGAATCAGATATCAGATATCAATTGATCTAAAATCCTGAAAAAAAGTAGGTAACGCCGCTGAACTTTTGATCTTTTTTTCGCTACGTATGATACCGTATCTTTGAATCGGGCGGCTTGCGCGACGATGACAAGTGTAGACGACAATTCGCGTCCAGCGGCTACGAGAAGGTGACCACCGCACTAAAAGCGAATGAAGACTGCCTCGCTACTATTGCAATCGTCGCACTTATATACACTGTGGCAAATAACTGACGTCTTCGTCATTGCGATTATGCACATATGTGTGCGTGTACATGCCTTCGAATCCAAGAATCCACACATACACGCGAGTGTGTAATACAGGCGCGTGCTTACTGATATCTCCGCGTCTATTGGACTTACTTTTAACATGATGTAACACAGTTCCCGTGCGACAAACGTGTAAATGTTGAAATATAATATTGGGAATAAATTACCATTTATTCAGAGGTCAATATTAATATTATATTAGGAAATATTGGCCAATATACTTCCAATGTAAACGCAATATCGTGTAATTGTTGAAACATAACATTAGTCTTCATTAGTCTTCATTCTATATGTAATATTCATATTATATTGGGAATTATTGGCCAATGCACTTTCAATATAAATGCAATATTGACGTGTTATACTATTTTATTATTGACACGACATATTGGCAATAAATTAGCATTTAATCTGTAATCAATATTGATGTTATATTGGCAAGTATTGGCCATTATATTGCCAACATAAACACAATATCGTACAATTGTTGAAACATAACATTGGCCGTATGTTAGTCTTCATTTTATATGTAATATTCATATTACATTGAGAAGTATTGGTCAATGCATTTTCAATGTAAATCCAATATTGCGTATTTATTAATGTGTAATATTGGCAATAGATTAATATTTATTCTAAGATCAATATTAATTTTATATTGGGAAATATTGGCCAACGTATTTCCAATGTAAATACAATATTATATAAATATTTAACGTACAATATTAATAATATATTTCTAATTATTCCATATCCAATATTGGATCTAAGGTCACAAAAATATTTATGAAATATTTTGGTAAATATTTATAAAATAATTAAAATTTTATAAATATTTTGTTAATGTTTTATAAATATTTTGTGTAGTCTGGGTGCTGGTTTCTGCCATCAGACTGCATACGGCAGGATCTACACATTTTCTGCGATCAGTCTGTCGTCAAATTATTTTGACAGGCACTGCCAGCAGATTGTGGGCATAATGTGTATACAGTTGATGCCAATCTGCTATAATCCTTTAATCGAATTTGCCGTCAGTCTGCCGGCATACTGCTGACATTTTGCCATCAGGGTAAGCTTCTTAATATTTGGGTTCGGTTCATCTATTAGTTTTTTTTATTTTATGTACATTCTCGGGAGCGTTTTTAATTTCTTTAAGAACTGCAGCTAAGTCCTTTTCTTTTGCAAATCTTGCAGTATAACGACATGCCATCAAGATTCGCAGAGAGTCATTATAATTCTGATTGCTGATAGCCGCAGCTTCTCATCTCTTCGATCTATGAGATTTTTCATGCAAAGGAAGAGATGGTCTATCTGATTTTGATAATGAAGGACTTTCATGTAGACAAGTCGTATAATTTTTCAAGACTGGAATTGAAAACTCAGAATTTAACTACGCAACATTTTTAGTTTCAAACTTTTCCAGTGTTCTCTTTGACTCTTTCCATCTCAAATTAAATTTATTTCGTAGAGTTCTGTGCTGGAATTCTGTAACTCGTTATTGGAGTTAACGACAGTTTTGTTATCATTGCGCAGCTTTTGTATACTGTAGAAAAGTTGCGCAACGATAACGAAACTGTCGTTAACTCCAATAACGAATTACAGAATCCCACTGACTGCAATTTTCAGAGTAGTTAAATTTTCAGGTGGAACATTTGAGATTTGAAGATTCAGTGTCGACAGAATGTACTCAACCGCCACGTTTATCACGTTTACTTTATTATTATCATCAGTCATATTGACAAAACATTCTATAATTTCCCGTTATTGATAAAACTGCCATATTTATCGTACAATATATCTTTACAATAAATATATTTTTCTTTTTCTTATTGAAAACAGAAAGTATACAGACTTATTTAGTCTTACAAGAAAAGTTTTACACCAATTGACTTGAACAAGTAATACAATATTAGTATCCGTATTATATCAGTACAGTATAAATATTGAAAGAACCAATATTTTATTATCGATGCCGCAATAAATAAGATTTTTTAGGTGTAGAAGACATCAAGTGGGGGGGGGGGGGGGGTT
>NW_022639558.1:1042939-1086294 GCF_010583005.1 Odontomachus brunneus | reverse complement strand
GGGGGGGGGGGGGGTGATTTGATCGCAAACGAAAGAAAATACGAGAATTAGAGAGAATTTTCTCTTTACGAGTAAAACATCTAATCTTTATAGTAGTGTGAGATAAATAAACAAAACCAATTTTCTTTGGAATTCTTAGATTTTTTGTTTACTTTTAAGAATCTATACTAAGAAATTAAGAAGTTCCCTTAATTACGTAAGTAATCAGCCCAGTATTGACTCGGTCTTTTCAGTTCCTAATCTCCTACGGTAATTTACAAATATATACATAAGCTATCTGTAAGCGTACAAGAATACTTATACTATAAGTTTACATTTATTTTATATATTTACATTCGAATTCAACACTCTTAAAAACCTACTAATACCAAACTTCAACACAATCGGAGCTTTTTTAGCATTTTTACGCTCCATCTTAGATACGCCATTTTGAATTTCTCAATTCTGAATTGATTCGAATTCAGCGTCCCCCAAAACCCATATATACTAAATTTTACAGCAATTAGAACACTTTTAGTATTTTGATCACTTTTTCGGATCTTCCAGCCCATAGTGCTGTGTAATGAAAGTGAATTATATCTGTATGACGCAATGCTCGGTGACTTGTGGCTTGAGAGTAACTTCAATCAATGGCTCGTGGGATAATTAGAAGAAATGTTCAAAGATAAACGCGGAACTTCGCGGAACACTTGCACAATATGGTTTGCAACAGAACTTAAATAATTCTGAGGCGGATGCTTAAGTCGCTTTGAACGTATTTTGCTAGGATATATTATTGTATATATACTGGAATACGAGGAAGGGATTTTTAGCAGTAAAAAATACAATACCGTAGAGCGAATGCAACGATAAATATTGTAATTATTATAGTAAAACGAAAAATACAAATTTCAAATAATTAACACTTAATTTAGAGTCGCTATAAGAGTCCCCCCTTCTCTCCTTGTAAATTCGTCTATATGCGGATGTCGGTGTGAGATAACGATGCGAATACCTTCGTAAAGAACGCTTTAAGAAAATATTAAAGTATATTCTTTTAAATATCTTTGAATAATATTACATCTCGAGAATAATAGATTCTCTGTTGAAGCTAGTGGAATACTATACAAATACAATCATTTTGATGTCTTGGCGTATGTCAATGGCGTATGAATCAATTATTCTCAGCTGGGCAATTTAAGTACTATATATATTTTTTTTTTTATATATAAAAAAGAACGTGCGCCGTCTTAATTAATAGTCCTCTATTAACATACATAATAGTAACAGACTACAACGTAAATGATAATTGCCTTGATTACAAGCAGAAAAGTTGAGAAACTGAGTCTTTATATAAATGCGGCTCTACGTATATAATAACGTTCTTCGCGCGTCTCTCACTATACAGTATTCTTATTTTAAAGATTACACGATACACTCAACTATAAATTGGCAGTTATTAGTAGTTAAAGATTTTTCTCTGCGTTATTCAACTTCGTAAATTTTTCAAGAACTGCTCCTGTCAAGGGCACGTCGCAGTACATAAACATTTAGTATTAAATGCAACAAAGTGTGCGAGTGGCGAAACGCATCGTTCTCCTCATAGTTCACAACAAGGAACTGAAATTCGCAATGAGGGAACATCCTTCGAACATCCTGCGGCGCGATGGTAATCTTCTCGTGTAACAAGTTATAAAGAATTGCGTGAAGAATGCGCTTATCTAATATACAAAAAATTATTTCAAATCTGTTATCATCATGGCGAATCCGGTTGGATACGTTGATGCGCGTTAATCTACACTATGCAGATTGCAGTATAAAAGCAGATAGTAGTGTGCAAGTATTGAAACAATAGAGTGTACTCAGCGCAAGTTATTTGGCAGAGTGAAAGTTGAGCATTTTATCAATTATAAATTGTCTATGTACTATGTACTTGCATTCACTACCAAGTTTGTCAGGTAACCCTCTCTTGTGCGGCACTCTTTAATCTGCACCAGCGCGCACTTTAATGCATCCAATCGAATTCGCTGCAAGTCACTTATATATCATTCCATATATTTTCTCTCGTTGTAACATAAACAAGAAATTAACGCTATCGTATTATCTCTCACGTCGAAATACTCACTCCCTCAGAACTGCGCTATTAAGTTTATGAGCTTTATTTAGAAACATACAGATTCAGATGTAATTATGCTTATGTGAAAAGTATTGACTATCCGGTTCATATGGAAAGTAGTTAGCTTTCCCCTTACAAATCAAGTTTTTCTTCCATAAGCAAATTATCAATTACGTCTAATACTCTGAGTTGTGCACAACAATTTGTCTTTTTAAGTGCGCGATAGATCAGTTAAAACACTAACAAGGTTTAATTTATTTTCTGAAACTATGCAATGATCAGGTGAATGTTGAACTATATCACTTTGTCAGTTGCAGCAATTTTTTCTGCGCTTCCCATCCAATGCCCACTTCACAAAAGTTCGTACCCTCATATATTCTTTAAATCATCCGGCAGCTCGTTCTTGGGATGTTTATTTTCGAAATGTTGCTTGTAGGTCTTGGGGTCTGGCATTTGGGCCTGCAAATCGAATTTGTATGCATTATGAGAACCAGCCTCAATAAAGAAGAATGTAAATCAAAAGATAACAAAGATATTGACCTTGCACACAGAACATACGTGTACAAGTGCTTTCTGTGCTGCCTTTTTCTGATCATTGGCACTGTGTCCTTGTTGTTTCTTTACTTTTGCAGCTTTTTCTGCAGCTTTGGCTTGAGATTGTATTTTTTGCTGTCCACGAGCCATTCTGGAAATAAAGAAACTCATGTATAAATAAAATCCTAATACCTTTTGAATAATATATTAGTTTAGATAAAGATACATTTGATTTTGTATTCCTTGACATCTATGAAGTTAGATCATTGACATTATACGAGATTCACTTAGTAAAAAGTATTTTATTTAGAAAACAACAGTTGCATAATTTTTAAGTAATAACAACTTTTAAGTTTTTGTGATTAGAGAGAGAATTCCACTAAAGTCATCAAGTCATCTGTTTCCTGAAAGATGATCAACTAATTGTTACGTTCACTATACATATACTGATCATATATTTGCCACATAGCAAAAAGCACTGAGTTTAAGAATGACTGTATTTAGAAAACAGAAAACAGTATTTAGAAGACAGTTGTACAATTTTTATGTAATAACAACTTTTAAATCTTTGTAATTTGAAAGAAAAAACTTTTAAATTCATCAAATACATCCATTTCTCAAAAGTTAATCGATCACTTGTTGTGTTCACTGAACATACACTGACCATACATTCTCCAACTGTGTCTTATCTACTTTGACAAACTGTATTACACTTAATTCAACAACTATGTTGTCAACACAACTAACCCCTTCTACTTCCTACCATGTCTCGAAATAACATACGGGAAATACTGCTGTCTACCTATAACAAACACGACGCGATACCCAAAATATCCGCCCATCGAAACCGTTCACGTGCAGCGGTGATAATCGTCTAAAGCACTACAATCTGGTGAGCATCAGGTCAGCTGGACGGTTGGAAACAAAAGTTCGGAGAAAGCTCTCGAAAACAATACGCATGCATTTCACCGCAAAGCGAGCGAGAACAGCTGAATTTGTCCAATTTTGCTCTACTGTCTTCCGCGGTTTTTCTCACTCTTCTTACAAATAAAACACTTATTTCGTTTTGAGCATAAAAAATATAACGTGGTGCGGCTACCGATGAGCAGACCTCTTACCTATTCGTAGGACGGTAGACGCGTGCCACGGTCTCTCCTGACTTCCCTCGTTTTTGCAATTCAGCCGAAGTCTCGCTTTTTAACAGAAGCAAAATCGACACGGTGAAGTATCTCGTGGTCACACCTCGTGGACGAGGTCTTACGGGATATAGGAAAAGCTGTGCGGGAAACGAGAGCGGAGCGAAAGTCGTGACCCGGAGCACTTTCTGCGCGCAGACGGGTGCACGCACTCTCGCAAAGAAACCACTACGGAGTACGGAGCCGCTATCTATAGGCCTGTTTGTTGCGACTGCACTCTCTGCACGTAAAACGCGCAGAAGATGTACATAGGCTGCGTTCCGAAATTCACTGTCAGTGCTGAAATTCTATAGTATACGTAACATGAACTATAGATTTTCAGTGCTGGCAGTGAATTTCGGAATACGACCGTAGACGCAAGTTGCCGAACGAGCGCGCGGAGGAAGCGACGAGGTAGTAAGTACAACCGCGAGATGAGCGTGTTCAAAATAAAATAAGTGAGTATACGTATTATTATTAGGGAAGAGGCACAGGAAAGAGGAAAAAATCGGTTAGGCGACAATTTTCCGAAAAGTGGAAAGGATAATGTTCAACTTCAACTTCAATTTCAATAAATGGCTCCAGACAGTTTTTTTATACCATAGAAAAGCTGCGCAACGATGTCTACCGATCCGACAATTGTCGATAAGTGGTTACAGAATAGGGCCCTAATGCTGGGATTCTGTAATTTGTTATTGGAGTTAACGACAGTTTCGTTATCGTTGCGCAGATTTTCTACAATATACAAAAGCTGTGCAACGATAACAAAACTGTCGTTAACTCCAATAACGAGTTACAGAATTCCAGCACAGGCTGGATCCTAATCTTCACTAATAGCGAATTCGATTACACTAGTGCATATTAATGCAAACAACCGAATTCACTATAAGAATTATACTCCAACGCCATTACACGGAGAAGATAATGTTGATACCAAGGAAAATCTTTACACGATATAATTTAAAAATCTGTTCTTTGTAACTGCACTGATGACTGGTGCAATAAATTGAAGTGAGACAAGTATACGTTTTCTCACTCTAACTTTCTGCACTAATTCAACAGTGCAGTTACAAAGAACAGACCTTTAAATTATATCGTGTAGAAATTTTCCTTGGTACCGACATTATTTCCTCCACTTTTCGGGAAATTGTCGCCTAACCGAAAAAATCAGAGGGAAGTATATGGGTGTTTTCCAATTACGTACTGTGTTACGCCAGTAATCAGTTTATTGGTTGTATATTATCTTACAAGATAATGGCTGCATTCAGCAGACTCAACAGTTGCACAACAGTTGAGTAATTTGTCTAGATTTAGGGATCTAATAGCAAGAACCAATAATCGTTGATTGCTCACTGAGCGCTTTTTCTACTGAATGCGCCCAATATGATCTATAAACTAGTTTTATGTAACACAGTGTAACGTAGCTGAAAAGCACTATATTTACTACATCTATTGTAGACCCGGCCTAAAGGATTTTTGAGTCCGGAACCAATGGATGCGTTCAGAAAACACAATTATGCAGTCGTTGAGTGATTGTCGCCTTTGATTGAATTCTTTCTTATTCTTTCTTATTCTTTTAGATTCATTGAAGTATGCTCTTAATTTTTGTTGAATCCAAGAGCATATACCGATCAGATTTATGAATTTTACAACAGTTGTAAAGCAGCTTTCTCTGCTGAACTCAGCCATTGGGTCTGTTTTCTATTGCTGAACTAGTATATACTTTCAAAACTTAAAAAGAGACAGATATACAGGTAAAATTTGATGGAAGAAAAATGAGAGAGAATTAGTGCAGCCAATTCAGTAATAGAAAACAGACCCATCCTTTCAAATCTAAAATTATGGATCTAAGAATACTTCAATCAAAGGCGATTTTCACTCAACGACTGCATAATCATGTTTTCTGAACGCATCCATTGGTTCCGGACGCAAAAATCCTTTAGGCTCCTTTTCTCTGCTAAACGCAGCCAATATTCCAATGCATTCAGCAGAAAAAGCTGCTTTGCAACTGTTGTAAACTGTTGTAAAATTCGTGAATCTGATTGGTACATGCTCTTGGATTCAACCAAAATTAAGAGCATACTTCAATCAGATTCACGAATTTTACAACAGTTGCAAAGCAGCTTTCTTTGTTGAACCAATGACACTAAACGCTCACTTAACCGTTGTTTTCTGAACACAGTCAATTAAAGAGATTTGATCACGCGAGTTTGTTACTTGCTGTATGCGTGGCACACACTTTGTAATTTCAATGAGATAAATTCTCCGTTTTCTTAAGATTCGTTAGATCGTTCAGGATATCGTAGAACAATGTAAAATTTCCTTCCAATTCAGCATATGTATCGTAGGATATCACAGAAAGAAATTTCTTATCTTCGGACATGAAGGCGCGCTCGCATTGCCGCTAAACGCGCGACTTTCGAAGGAGGGACGGTGTTCTATAGCGCACGTGTTCCCAGTGACTCATCGCGATTAGGGAAAATGGCTGACGATCTGTCGAGACGTGTTTTGACAATTTTGTTTGATTGATCCCAATGTTCCACAAAGAGTTACGTTGCATTGGTGGGCGCAATCCCTACGACGGTGTCGTAGGCGCAGCGTCTCGGCCGTGACGTGTTTGCTGGGTTACACTTGTGTCGAGTGTCTGAGTCATTCGGCTGACACGTTCGAACGTGTTTCGACCTGCCAGCATCAAGAGGAAACTCTCGAGAGGCTGACACTGTTCTCCTTTTTTCTAATATCGCTCCCCATGAGATATCTGAGGTAAGTCGCGTTGGTTGATACTAAATAGAGAATAGAAGAACGTGCGAGACTATCACGAATGTTACGTGCGCCGTGCCCTCGTTAGTCTGTACCAAGTGATTTTTTCGTTATCGAGCTGCTGTTTCATTTAGGAGATCGTCACGCGTGACATAATATTTGTATATTGACGTGATAATACATTCGTGAGAATGATTCAAGATAAATCTTATTTTTAGGATTGCTTCGTCACCAAATAGCAGAGATCATTTAAATGGCAATATGAAGATCCAAAGTCTGTTCTTTTTAGCTGAACTTAAGGCTTTCGAGTGAAATAAGAATCTTCTTCCGATATTTGGCTTAGAAATAATGTAAACTTACTATATGTGTCACTCAATGATGCGCAGATAAATTAAATTATATCATAGGGATAACTTAGAGCTTCCAGTGCTAGGATTCTGTAACTCGATAACAAAACTTGTTAACAAATTATAGAATTTCAGCACAGATCATACAGTTATCAAAGCTCTTGACAGATCTATTAATGGCTCTAAGTAAAATAAAAATATATATTATTGAAAGAAAAGGAATAAAATCCCTACTATAATGTATTACTTCTGCTAAAAAGAACATATTTCTATTGCTATATATATATGTAAATATTTATGAATATCTCTGGACAGCTTATACAATCTTTTTTATTATTCTTGCAGGTGATAATGCAACAGGCTTGTTGTATTCCCTGACGTGGCGCATCTCCTGTGTGACCAGGTGGATGTGGAATCTGTATAAAGAAAAAAAGAGTTGCTAAACGGTTGAGTTATGCTGTAAAGATCTGCGTCGTGTGTTCTCTGCAGTTACTGTGATCGTCATGGTGTAAACAGAGGGTCATTAAGGCTATAAAATGCCTACCATTCCAGCTAATGATGGGACAGCACTTTGCTAGTCTCAGAGAGTTCTTTAGAATGGATGGTGAACGACAGCCCACGGAGATATGCGCCAGTGCATTTAGCCAGGCATTGCCGTCGGAGATGGTGAATCGGGACAGCACTGACGGCTCGCCCGAGAACGAGGCTAACGGCAATCTACCTGTTATGAACTCTAACATACTGCCCAACCGAGAATGCAAGCCTGAGGGAAATCTGGACAACGATCGTTTGAACTTAGACTTAGACAACCATAATTCTAGATTCGAATCTTTATATAGTCAGCCTGTCGAGGCGCACGACACCAAGCAAGTTTGTAACAATGGCAATGTCGCCGGCGAGACGACGTACAGGCAGCAAGAGGCTTGCTGCAGCAGTTCGGGCGGTAGTAACAGCAGTAGCAGTTCCGAGGATAGTCCCGTGAATCCACCTTTGAGAAGATCCTCTAAAACTTTATCGTTCGGACGAAGAAAAAGTAAGTATTCGGCAGACTGGACGATTGTTTGTAAGAAATCCAGATAGCACAGAACATCTCCTGGGATCGAAAACTATATGTCAAAGGCTCTGTTGGAATACCAAGTCGAGAGAAATATAAATATCTTACTCTGGATGTTAATGCGAATAATTCTGGGAAATTATGGGAAGGTAATATTAATTTAATAGAAATCAAAGTAAAAGTGCAATTAGGATTTTAAAAGAAGGAAATTGATTAAAATATAATAACTGGAATTCGAATACACACACACACACACACACACACACACACATATATATATATAATAATTAGAGTTGAGTTTGATGTGAAAAAAGTTTGATTCACTGCGTACACGTTGTAAAGAATGAAAGATGTTCGGTACAATGTGTTTACTATCAAACAATACCATCCTTCCATAATATAATTATTCGCGCTAACATCCAGTGCACGATTCTTATTAGGCTTATATTTCTCTTGTCCTGAGATTATCCTGGATATGCTTAGGACATCCTAGGATAATCCTCAAGGTGTTCTGGACACATTCCGGATGATTTTAAGTCATCATGTGCTATCTGGGAAAATTGTGAAATTCTTTTTCGGACAAGTTTATGTAATGCAATGATATTTGCATTTGTGCTTATATTTTTTTTGTGTTGTATACTTTATATTAAAAATTTTAAAAGTTCTCCAATCTCAATAGTCAAGCTTATTTGCAGTTTCATTAAATTTTTGTATTCATAAACTTGTACAAGAAAATATTGCCTCCTTTATATAAACAAATATATCAATATTATGTCACCAATATCGTTTGTACAATGACACATATTCTTATTAGACAAACCGCGCAATAAGGATCAAAGCCCAGTCTGCAATCATGTTTTAACGTCGAAGAAGAAACGCAGCAACTGGGTGCTGAAATTCAACTGCGCCAAGAGCAAAAGCTCCAAAAACACGGACATTATTCCCGGCCAAGGGAACAGCAATTCGGACTGCGTATGCACTGGTTATAGGAGAACCGAGGAGCACCCTATGGGTGCGGGCATTGTATTTAATAGTCGTTCTGCGCCGCAGAGTCCCGTTCTCGGGCCTCTGCCACCTAGCCCCGTGATCGATTTATCTCGATTCAACCCCGAGGAGTTTCCTATGGAAGTACGTCTGTTACATCTGATGATTACTCTCTTGCAACGCCATGCATTACGGATTCGATATCATCGTATCAGTTCTCTTCGTTTTTCTTGAAGGATTGCGACGAACGAGCCCGAATGCAACGCGCAAGGGAGATGGAGGAGGGCGTCGAGCCGCCCCCCGGTTATAGGCCTAATTATCCTTCGGGAATCCAAGTTCATCCTAATGGAATAACGGTGGACAGTTTGGCGGCATTGTTCCAAGCACATGCTGGTATTCAAGCTGCCGCTCTCACAGCCTTATCGCAGATCGATTTTACGTTAATTCCGAATATCGAAAGGCCCGCACACACGCAGGTGAGCGACACCGCAACACGCCGTTCATTACGCCGTGTTCAACGTATGGCTGATACGATCTTCGTGCGTTCACATCTCTGTAATTTCTCACGCAGGTCGATTATGTGCATTGTCTCGTACCTGACTTGAGATCGATCACGGCCTGCTCCTTTTACTGGGGCAAAATGGATCGTTACGAGGCGGAGCGCCTGTTGGAAGGCAAACAAGAGGGTACTTTTCTGTTACGAGACTCTGCGCAAGAGGAGTTCTTGTTTTCCGTGAGTTTTCGCAAATATGGGCGCTCGTTGCACGCACGGATCGAGCAGTGGAATCACAAGTTCAGCTTCGATTCTCACGACCCAGGAGTTTACGCTTCCGAAACAGTACGTATTACACGTGAAAAGTCGTGAATGTGAAATATCCTGTAGACCAGGCATCATGTATCCCTTATTTAATAATTTCCTATGATTGTTAACTTTATGTATATATATGTAAGGATATATATTTTTAGCTATATAATGAGTAATTTCGGATTTTCCAGATAAAATGAAAAAATTTATATTTTTATAACTTTATGAAATATGTGTACAAAGCATGGCAGAAAATCGTAGATCAAAGTTACATATACATTGTTTTATAACGACAAAAAAGTACAATCGTTTCATTTTATTTAAAAAGTTTGAAATTAAAAAAATTAAAGAAAGAAATTACTTATTATATACGACTCAGTAACATAACTAAACTAATTATAGCGTTAAAGTGTATGTGACGCTTAGTGTACTACTTATCAATCTTTCTTTTCTCACTTACAAAATCGTAAAAATCATCATTTTTCTAAATCGTGAGAATGATGAAAATTAAGAATAAGTGTAAAAATTATAATGCTTAAAAATTCATAATCGTTTTTTACAAATCGCAAGAATGCGCGATTCATGATAACGGTACATTTTACAGGTATGTGGTTTAATCGAACATTATAAGGACCCTTCCTGCTGTATGTTCTTCGAGCCAATGCTCACTATCCCGCTGCACCGGAACTTCGCGTTTCCGCTGCAGCATTTGTGTCGAGCGGTGATAACCACGCGGACGACGTACGATGGCATCAACAAATTGCAATTGCCAAAGACGCTTAAGAGCTATCTTAAAGAGTACCATTATAAGCAGCGAGTGCGTGTCAGGCGGTTAGACACGGAGAACGATCTACAGACGGACGGCAGATCCATATCATACTTACCCCTAATATGAGTCTTCGCGTATATTCGTATTCAGTAGAATTTATTATACGTTGCATAATTGATTTCTTTAATCTCCACACATTTCGTACAGTCGCGTACCGCGCAACGCATACGACGGCGGGTACCACCGTGCACAGCATACTGTAATTAATGCCGAGAACCATGACTCCGATACAGTTACACAGACACGCGTCATCGCAATATTAGCAATAAAAACTAAAGGAAAAAGTAAAGCGTTGTACTCGTCTTATGCGATAATAGAGGTCCGGGAGAGAAAACGACGTAGATATGTAATTAAAAAGGAAAAAAAGCCAAGAAGAAGAAATGGGACTTTTGTGCGAACAGGCGCCTACATTTTTACTCGGATGAAATCTAGGAATTCCATATGTAAATACGTCAGAAACTGGCAGTGCTTCGCCATACCACACGACGCGCGTACACGACATAACACACACGTTGTATCGCGAAAAACCGTTTACTGTATTATGTGAAACTTCAATATTATTGCTATTGTTCTTATTATTGCTACAATTCTTTATTCTCATTTCTATTTTATTCCTTAGATAACCACGTTATCTCGTATAATCGCGTTATTTCAGTACATATATATAATTTTATTTAATGTTAATTAAAGTTACGGGATCAGTTTGTATATTGATAGTTTTTATAGGACGATACCAAAACCTACGCTTGCGCGGCTGCAATTTAGCGTTTAATTATTAAAATTATGGTATTATTGTCGGATTATCAACTTTTATACGTAACTGGAAAAGTTACGATCATTACAAGATCTGGTTCGTATTACTCCTATTGTGCCTATTTATAATGTTAAATATTATTAGATAAAAGCTGTCTGTGTTGATGTTCACCATTGCCAGATGCAAAAGTCTATAATTTGTGTAAATCATTTAAATTTCGAAGAGAAGAGAAAAACGTAGGAAGATATCAAATGCAATGAACTGAATTTGGATTAACGATACAAATCAATCATTGAATTGATAAATTTGCAAATATATAATATTATAGTATGAAATTGTTAAAAGTATTGGTTAATGGTTACTCGTATAATGAACTTCGTATTAAAAAATAAAAATTGAATATTTATTACGTGTATATATATTTCACTAATATCTTAATTCCTGATGCTATAATAATTCTATACATACAGAAAATACTTGTTTAAAAATTTTTCAATTATTACATGATTTATGTATGCTTTTTTTTAAAGATAATGTTTTACATCATTAAAGAACAAGATTTTACAATTAAAATATATTAATATAAATGTATATATCTATCAAAGATTATAATGGGAGATGTCATGATTAGAAAAATATAATGCTCTTACATTTGTAATTTCTATTTTTATACAAATTAATATAGCAACCAAACAGAACGATAAGAAAGTATTTAAACCTATAAAATTTATAATAGCACGATTAAAAGATAAAGTCAAGATTAATATAATTTACAAGTTAAATTACTTTTTCAACCATAGATTTTTATTGCATTTTTACAATATTATGTTTAAGCCCCATATTAATTATTTCAAGTCACCGATGTAATACGTATATGTATAGTCACAATATAATATACGATAAGTTTCATCTTTAAAAATTAACGGAATGTTGCAAAAATATATTTACAACCACCAGAAACAATAATTATATTTAACAGCCAATCAGCGTTGTAGCATATATTGTGTAAATGGCAGCATTATTTTATAATTGAAGACGAAGAAGAGAGAGAACAGTACTAGAAAGAAAATATCTGTTGTCTTTTTAGGAAAAATATACAAGTTTTTCTCTTGAAATTTATTAAAAATATTATATAATACTTTTTTTTACATATTTATGATATGCAAAGTTTACTGCTGTATAATAAAAAGAATTGTCTTAAAAATATTCTTTAAATCTATCGTTCTTAATATTATGATAAATGAGAAATAATTTTATTTCGTTCTATAATATATTGTGTATATATATATATATATATATATATATATATATATATATATATATGTATATACACATTATTATAGGTTATATCTTAACATTATAAAAAGGATACTGATAAAATTTCTCTCCCACTTTTCCACCATATACAATTCGGTGACGAGCATGTATCGAAAATACCAATACTTCAGAAAAGATTGTAATTTTTGCATAGGATTAACCATTGTAGTTTGATTTATCGTTCTTCTCACTTATGTGTTAAAATATAAGAATCAAGATAAGAAGTCCATCGTTTAATCCATGAGTCATATCACTATCCATCACCACCTCAATTCTTCTAAAGAAAGTGGCGGCTCGTAGCGGAGACTTTGGAACTAATTTACAAAATTAACGGGTCTACCTATAATGCAGGATTCACACCGCGTCCGATTCCGACGTACGACGTTCGATATCTAATAAGAAAACAGCTTTCTAATGGAATTGAATTTTCTATTAGAAAGCTCTTTTCCTATAGGATATCGGACGCGGTGTGAATCCTGCATAAACACTTCACCCCTTATTTACTTCGGGTCTAACCTCTAGACATTTTTTATTTTGACTCGTTAATTTCGCAAATCTGTTCCAAAGTGTCCGCTACGAGGCGCCACTTTCCTTAACGAGGAATTGAGATAGTGATGAGTACGACTCAGTAATAGTTTAGACTTTAGGCTGTAATTTCGACAAAAATAACGCTATCGAGATGGTTCAACAAGTATTTTTCAGTTTGAAGCCTTTAGTTTTCATTCGTATGAATGCTATAGTTTTGCCATTATATTTTATAACGGCATATTAAATGACAAAGATTGTATAACTTTCAACCTCATATTCATATATTGAACTCATATTTTTATTAATATTTAAAATTACAAAAGATTCTCGCGTATATATTTGTCAAATTCACTCAGAGCCTTTTGCATCTCGGAATATCTTGCCAAATCACACGCTTCACGCAGTGGCAACCACTTGAACGCTTGGTGCTCGTTCGACATTTTTACAGACTTGTCTGGATTGAGCAGCTCCGCCAGCCAGTATATCACAATTTTCGGCACTCCGTTCACCTGGTACGTCATCTCTTGCTTCGCGTTCTCGAAGATTTTCAAGTCATTCGACACGAAGCCGGCTTCTTCCCGAGTCTCGCGCATAGCCGTCTCCATGTCGGATTCGCCAGGATCGACATGACCTGAACATCGATTGTGTGTGATTATCAAATGCGGAAAACAGCAGAAAACGAAAACATTTAGCTTTTTTTTAGTGCAATACAAAAAGTGCAATATTGTAATGCATATATATTTATATACGTGTAAATAATGTATGTATTTATATACATTCAACAATTAAAAATCTCTTTGTAAATGCGTCCTCTTGATTATACCGTCTATATCGTTATGCAAGTTTTATTTCATAAAAATATGATAAGAATGATAAGAATAGGCGAGTCTCGTCGCAAGATCTTGAGAACGCGAACGCCCTGATCATCGATGTGCTTGATTGTGGGTATTTGATCTTTACGGACCTTTAGGAGGCGTCCAGTGATGTTCTCCGTATGACGTCTGCATCAACAAATATTGGACAGTGCCTTGGAATCGGTGAAAAATGACGAGCCCGCAAGCGCGTTGTTGCAGCGCCATGACTCAATCGATTGACAGTCGGAATGTTGCTGGCGTATCTAACAGAATTATAGAACACGTGGTCGGCTTACGTGCGATCGCTGCGAGAGAAGAGGAAGCCGACGACTACGACATCGCGCTATCCATCAGAATAATATCGAGTCGATATCAATCCGAAGAACAGAGATTCGTATTCTTGACACGTATTCGAATGCGAAATACGCCTTTTTGTTTTCAAGCTGAATAATCTTATATAGCAGGTTTGCATAAGAAAACCAAAACTTGAAATAAAAAGTAATTGACATTCGAATACACGTTAAGAATACGGTCACTGGACTATATTAAGGTTCTTGGTCCCACTACTGCTACGGATTCCTGAATTAATAATGTCAGCAGCAAGAAGACGCATATCAAAGATTCTGGCGTGCTATTTTCAAATAAAAAATATTTGTATGAAAGAATACCTTAAATTGTTTGAGCATACTTATAAAATGCTCTAGACACTATCCTTCTCCTTTGACAGTCAATAGTCTTAAAGTTAACGTGACATGTGCTTCCTCTTCAATCTCTTCTTCTTTTTATGATTTTGTCATGTTAATTTTAAAATTATTTATCAACTGTTGAAAAGATCTGTTCTTTCACATAAATATCTTTTTATTTGAGAATGGTACGCAGAGACCTTTGGCATGCCTTTTCTCGTTTTTGATTAATTTAGGGTTTCATAGAAATGGGACCAGGAACTTTGAATATTGAACACTGAGAGCAAATTGACGAACGTATTTTACAAATTTATGTAGTTTCACGTTCCAAGAATTTATTGGTGCCTCATGCGCGCGGTCTCTTATCAATCAATATCAATATCGATATCGAATCTATCTTCTTTGTTCATATTGGACGTAGGACAGAGATGATCAACGATATGAACTAGTTGCGTAACGATACGCGCGTAAACATTTTTAAAATTATTACGAAATTTATAAAGAAATTATCGTAATGTGTAAAGAAATATGAGCAATGTGTAACACAAATAAATTTAAAGCACATACCTATGTATTCGTCCACTCGAGCGTTCCTTCCGAAGCTTTCATCAACGCAATGATCTTCGAGTTCAAGGGAATGTAATTTTATTTCGCAACATTGATATCGTATCAGCAATATTTGTAGGATCCAACGCAACATTCGTCTTGTCTCCCTCAAATTATTCAGCCGTTTTTGTACTCTTGTAAATTTATAGCGTTTATGTTAAACGTGGAAGTGAAACTTACATATTAGAGAGTCTACGACTAGATATCTGTCATAACAAATTTGCCTGCTTTTATAATTCTAAGAAGCGTATGTGTATATATGTGTGTGTGTGATCAGACGTGACGCCGATGGTATGTTATTTGTCTTTTGAGTGTGAAATTCCTTTCACACATATTTATACATCGTATATATATATAACTATTATATACACACGCGCTAATTGACAGTATTGTAGAAAAGAGGAATACATCTGTCCGTCTTTTTCACGATCGTAGGAATCTCGTGTATATATATGTATATATATATATGTGTGTGTGTGTGTGTGCAATGGTGTTTTGCTATTTCTCTTGACATACAACACGGTATATATAATAACCTCCGCCCGACTGAGGATCGGTAAAAGAAAGAAAGAAAGAAAGAAAGAAAGAAAATGAAATCGACAACTCGACGTGTCGACAGCAGACGCGTGTTGACGTTTGACAGGAATCTGTGAATCGGGGAACAATGCGTGTTACCATTTTATTATAAACGTTTTGCTACATTTTGGCTAGATACCGATCACCAGAAAACACTTAGCAAAGCTGTATGTATGTATCTATCTACAGAGATTGACATGTGTGTGCCGTGTTTTTTTTTATGCTGTTTCGTGTTTATGCATATATGTATATGTATCTTGTGTGAAATGTGTTGCGAGTACGTGTATGTGCGTGTTGAGTAGTGCACAGTTGTACGGGCGACACACGCGAGAGAAATGTTTCACGGCATTTACATACAAAAAAAATCACAAAAGCTCCACGATCGACGTTCACGTCGAACTGGATCTACAATGTCGCCCATGCGGCTGTGGCTCTCTCTCTCTCTCTCTTTCTCTCTTCACTAATTGTCTTGATAAGTTTTTCTCCCCACGTTAAAATCACGAATGTCTTCTTAAAATTTTCACGTCTCCTTCCGTTTAAGCATCTCGCGATCATTAATTTATACATTTATTTCGTAAAGCAAGCGAGCGTAGGGGTGGGTTTATGTATAGATTATGGTGTATAATTAATTCGCCTATATGCCGGGGATATACCATTATTTAACGCTATTTCAGGGACCTTACGTTAACATTAATAATAATCGCTATTATGGTGTGTAACTCTAGAGTCATTTTGTTACAACGACCGCTTCCGAATTACAATCTGCTTCCTTTTACCTGTTTTTTTTCTCATCCTTCTCCTTCTCATATTCTGTTTTTTTACACGATGGCGATAACGACGTTCAATATTGTACTCGATATACTAACTCTGATCTCTGATGCAGGAACAGATGGAGAAAAGAAACTCTCGGTCGTTATATATCTTCTCCGCACTATAATTCCCTATATAACAGTGATTGGGCTTCTCTTTCTCGAGGGGCGTGAATAATGTTGCATTTTAACTCTCGACTCTCGTCTTGTAAATCGGTAACATTATTACTCTATCATTATATTACATTATCTTGCTTATTGGTTCATGGAGTAATCCGACACGACACGAAACTGTATGGTGATATACGTAAAGAAGATAAGTCCCGATGCCAGTGCTCTGCGCGTTAATCATTAGCACTTAGATTTTTTTTCGTCAAGATGTTCGATACAGACAATTGGCGCCGATACTTAGTTGCTATCAGTCGTTTCACGATTCGCAACACGATGTACACGGATCGTACACGGTGTCGTGCGCTGAAGTTACTCTGTAGTTCAGTGTAGCAAGTGTTAGAAATGTGAAAAATCATTGAGTTTATAGTATGTAAATAAATTAGTCATTGCCTATTTAGTAACATACTTCATTAATCTTAGGCAAATATAAAAAGTTTGTTGATACTTGAGTTCCGAAGTGTATTTATGATCTTGGTGTGTGAGGCTCTCTCTCCTGCTCTCTCGTATCTCGCCTTATTAATTTAGTACCTTCGTAATATAATATTTATATACACACCAAGTCTCTCTCTACTTCGCCTCTACGTGTTTACGGTAAAATCCCTAATTTTACGTCACTCGAAACTGCGAATACCTCTGCGAATGAAAAGATTAAGTAGTACAGTATAGCCAATTACAATACTTAAATTTAACATTATCGTTTATCTCCTTTGTAGAAATAACAGATCTCGTTATTACTGAATGTAGTTTAGATTGTAATTCCAACTCTCTGTGTGAATGAAGTACTTGTGTGTATTATTCACATGAAACGCGAGTAATAACTCGATGGTATCCCTAAATTATGTTAATTAACTCCTCTGTTTCTACCTTCATATAACATCGCGTACTATATTACTTGTTTCTCGTCTATGATAGAAATAAAAATATTATATTAACAATAATTATTATGTTTTAATTAATTGGCTAATGTCTATAGTGCATGTGTATTTTCAAACTTATACTACAGATAAAAAAGAAAAGTAAAGTATCGTAAAAATGTTCGAAAAGAAGTAAGCGGCTGCACACTCGTGCAACATTAAAATAGTTCAATTCATTACTTCCGGCTAACGTGTCGATGAATGAAGGTAGATTCTTAATCGACAGAACGCTACGTATCCCCCTTTCTCTCTCGCTCGCTCTCACACACACACACACTCTCTCTCTTTCTTTCTCTCGACGGGTTTTGCGAAATACGTTGAACTCTTTTTCAGAGACAAAACCTGCCTGTTGTAAGGTTTCACGTATAAAACGTAAGATCAGAGGAAACGGGAAGTTACAGAGTAATGTCTTGACGTTGCAGATGAGCTGTCACATTCCTCTACCTCTCGTAAGATGGTAAAATGATCGCGTTAGTTTACTGTATAAGGAACACTTTTCCCGTGAGAAAGGTGAACGACATGAATGATGCTTCATTAGGCACATTTGACGTTTCCAATTTGAATTTCATTCCAACTTGTACACATCCCGTCGAAATAGCTTTAACACTTTTCGATTGATGCTAGTGGAAAAAGAATATTACAGCTATTTCGACGGCGTGTGTACCCCTTGTAATTTCAGCGTTTTACGATGGAGCAACACACAGCGCATGCGATAAAAGCGCGTTCCGAAGACATACTGATTCGAGTGCAGACAACTTCAACATCAAGAATACATAAGACAGATAATACTGTTCAGAAAACGAAGCGAGTAGTTCGCGATTAAAAGGTCTAGACTGCTCAAAAATCGAGCGGGTGGGAAGGGTGGGTCAACGATTTGATGAAGCGTTATTACTTTCGCACGTTTCCCCGTTTATCAACAACAAAAATTTGAAACTAATAGACGTAGATTATCGTGTCTAAATCCAGCTTTTTCGTACAGTCGGTAAGTAAGCTGGTCCGTTTCTCTTTCTCTCTCTCTCATACACACGCTTTCGCACTTTCTCTCTCTCTCTCTCTCGCACTTTTTCGTTCTCTCTCTCGAGGCGTTACGAGGACCCGACCTAGTTCTCCATTTTGGCACTCGGGAGTATTTGAATACGTATTAGCCGTCACAGATCACAGTTTCGGACTTTCCTCAAAGAATTGTTACAGCGGTACCTCCAACGCAGAGGAGATGGTGAGGGCACGCGTCTTTCTTTTTTCTGTCTCTCCTTTTTCTCTCTCGCTCGCTTCTTTCTCTCTCTCTTTCGTTCGTTCTTTCTCTCTATCGTTCTCTCGTTCTCGTTCTCTCCCTCTCATTCTCACCTGACGACGACGCTCGTCGACTGGGACGGAGGAATCGTTAAACGAATATCTCTCGGGTATCAGATTCGGAGTCGGAGTCCCAGAAGAAACAATAGTAAAACTCCTCGGTGACCGCCACTTGGTGGCTGCGCTCACGAGGTCGTTATGGATTGGCGCGGGCGGCTAGGGCGCCTGTGGCCGACAGTCACAGCTTGAGCTCGTTCGCGATCTTGCTGGCGATATTTTTGAAACCGATCGATGTGCCGGAGATACGCTTGAACCGCACTCCGTTCAGGGAGAGCCGCGGCAGCTTGCACACCTCGATCTCCCACTGCACTTGGCTGTCCGTCGCTGCCTCGCCGTGCGCGCAGAGCAAGAGGAATCGCTCGCGTTGCTCATACTGGCACTTATTGGCATCCAGGACCTGGAAGAACAACGATACGATGAAGTGCGTCTGCTTATCGTGCTTGGAGCGTGCGAATTTCTTAGATCGTTGTATACGACATGTCGATTCCGATCATATCCGAGAGCAATACACGCATAATTGAAAATATTCAACTTTCTGGGATAATATCGTACGAGCTTTTCCATTTTGCATACATTTTTTTATGAATTTGATGAATAATTTTATGAATTTGCTCAAGAAAATTGCAAACATTTCGCGAAGAGAGAGCCAAAATGCACTTCCACAGAGGAATTATGCTTCTTTAACGGGAAATGTGGTATAAACTCGAGAGAATTTTTTTATTTACTGCGCAAGAAGGGACTTATCGGATTATCATCGGATTGTCGGGATCGAACATGCGTATGCCACAGATCCAATATTCAGATTCTTACACGAGAGTCAATCTTGTGCCTCTAATCCTTACAATTTTGCAAACGTATCGCCTTTTTTTCGTGTTACGTAATCTGCTAATATAAGTACGCTTTTCTCGATACCTTTCGGATCTCAGACATAATTTCGTTAGGGTCTCGACTACTGGTAGTCTTCATACTCCATGTGAAGCGTAGACTGCGTGGTTTAACCTGTTCGTCGTTAGTGGTAGCTCCGCTGTAACAAAAAGATATCTTAAATCCGTCCAATTACCCTAAGCGCGATACCACAGAGCGGTATAGAGATTTTTTTTCTTTTCAAATAAAATTATTACACAATTACGACAACGTTTTCGCGCAGTACACACACACACACGAGTCGTGTAGCAATGTATTCTTACTTGGCAAATATTATTTGTCTAGCACGGCGTAACAAGGATTTGTAAATCCGTAGAATTTTCAATAATGAATTTTATCCCTGATCGTCTTTATTTCTCTATTTTTATCTTTTATGCAGAAATTGGAATACGTTAGAGTGTATCAGATAAAAAAAATCATGAAATGTATCTCGAGTTATGTGAAACGTAAATCTCGCGGAAAAATATGTGGTATGTCAAAAAAAAAGCTTGAAGCTTGCGGTTGCGCAACGATGTAATCTAAACTCATTCGAGTAGAAATTCTATATGATGTAATGCGCTGTGCTGAGATTTCTTGCAGGCTGCCTGATAGATAAGTTCGAAAACATAAAACGTAAAAGTGAAACTTTCTCAGAACCAAGTCCCATAATCGTAACATACATGCGTGACATGCAGTTCACTTGCCATCATAACTTCAATTACAACCTCAGTGCTGCATACATATTTACATTTAGATAATAAAGAACACTTAAAGTGAGTTACAAGAAATATTGGAATTACGTGTGAACGATATATCGCAACCCAGAATATCCATACACTCCGGGAAACTCTTATATGATAATAATAATAATAATACAATATACAATCTCTGAGAAAAATGCGGAAGAAACTTGCAGTGATTCTACATGTAACATGTAAACAGAACAAACTGTTTTTTCGCAGAACAACAATAACAACGATCGAACCAACATTTTTCATATTTCAGAGATGAATAGTAGTACCTTACATTGTTCGCTATATACGATTATGTGGAACAATTTGTCTCTTTCCAAGAAACGATTTTTTCTCCTAGATCGCGAATAACAACTAATACGAATACAATTCTGTCTCGTTCGTGTAGCCGTCTATAAAACGTTAAATATCTCTCGGAGCGATTGTTGAGTCACTTTACGGAATATGCATGCTATGCCACAGGGATTGTTTTAACCATGAATAGACGTGCACCAAATAATATTATACCAAATAATATTGAATGTGAGTATACGCCCGCCACACACGTTCCCGTTAAGATAAGGCAAAAAAAAAAGAAGAAAGAAATAGAACAATCAAGATCGATTGATGAACAGAAAATTGGATGTACGAGAAAATTAAGGAGATGAGAGCGTGAAATTAGAACACGGATCGTGGTATTATGGTATGCAGCAACGTACCTCACTACTGGGTGCTTGGGGGGTACGGATGGGTCCATGGGGCTGAAATAACAAAACAAAGGCAGTTGCTAACAAACACTAAACATGATAAATTAATCAAATTTTTATATGTAATAACAACCATCACCATTCTGTCACCATTGCACACTGGATTATGGCACAGAGAGAGAGATTACGATGTGACGTGAGTCTATAAAAGATTTCGGAACTTCTGAATGGGGGAGAAAAATACAGTATCTCGCGGATTTCCCTCGACTGTGTACACACTTTTATACGTATATAAAAAGAAAAAAAAAACGGAAAACAAAGAAACATGTGATGTTGCGTGAGACTCTACCGTGGAGACTCTCAAACGAAAGCGTTTTTTCAATGTTCGATGGGGATCGTTATCTCGCACAGGAAATTACACTTAACGCAAACGGCGATCGCAGTGTCTCTTCTTATCAAGGATAGATAGTGGTTTCTGGATGCGGCGTGTTAAGAGACAAATTTCCATATTACCGTGGTTACGTGAGTATACAAAAGAATTCAATTTACACATAACACTCCTAACGATACGAATTATACATGCATCATAAACGCAGTGAGATGTGTTGTTGTTCTCGCGTAGGCAAAATGTTCCTTTTGTACGAGGATTCAGAAATAAATTGATACAACATATACAAGACAGTTTTGACATATTTATTAATGCGAAATTATTACTATTATTGCTCCTTAAAATTATTAAATAATATTTCTATCCTGTTTATATATAATATGTATATGTCAGCTATTTACTGCCCTCCAGAACGTAATGTTTAAAATAGAATTCCTAAATTGGATTCACTGTAAATAATAGATTGACTATATAATGAACTGAATATCCTAAGGATCCTCTGGATACTTGGACGGGCACGTAGTTGGAGTGCAGCAAAGAGCGTGGTCACTTAAAGGCATGTTATATTTATATAATTTGCATACAAATAGTTTCCTTCATATATACCTCATACTTTGATATATTTAAGATGACGTGGTCTAATCGTTCGATAACTCTTTCTCTTCTCGCGTTTCTCACTTTCATATACATTAGTTCATTGGGTGGCCTTAGGTATACATCGTTAGCTTTACAACTTTCTAATATCACTTATATGCATCGAATATCGATAAACACGATGAATACAAAAGAAGAAAAAAAAACAAATCCTACTAATGACGTTTTTAAACAACACATTCGTTGGAAATATATTATATCAAAATGCTAAATATTTATATATCAGAGTACATGAAATTGTGCAATCTCCTGATATCTAAATAAAAAACAAGAGGAAAATTAATTATAGAAACATGTTCTATACATCGTACTATAGTAGTAAATACGTAATTCTTTAATAGCCTTTATACAAGAGAACGTATAAAAAAGAAATCAGCAATGTCTTACAAATCAGCAATGTCAAAATCAGAGATGAATATATAAAAATTCCCTGATTCTATCTCTTGCTAAAAGTAAGAAATAACATATTTTCAAGCAGCCCAAGGCCACTCTGTAGGATATGCCATGGTTTGTTATATATAATGAATGTATAATAATAATATAATAATAATAATAATAATAATAATAATAATAATAATTACTTGCCGTATATAACATGTAGATGCTACTGTGTTGACCAGATATTAATAAATGCTATTGGCAATGACTGTGAAAGGATTAGTGCATCGAGATTTGTCGTGTAACTAAATATTTGAAATACACAATATCAAGTAGGAGAAGGCACGTATTTTCGATATTGGGATAAACACACATTATCATAATTTTCAAATTCACAATGTATCTGACTTAGTCAATATCTGCACTTAGTATTGAAACAAGCTCGGATTTAAAAATGTTATTATTCTCTTTATATCTGTATATTATAGATTGAAAAATTACGCGTAATATTTCGCTCCTCTGAATTCAGACATTAAATACGGCGGAAATGTATACCTTCCTCTATATAATGCGAGGAGACATTACATTTTTTGTAATAGACAATTGCAACGAGAAATATAAGAAAAGATTAACAATAGAGATAACATAATGTATAATTTAATCAAAATGAGACAGTTACTCTTAGTTCTCTCTTACATATTATATTGTACTAAGCACAGTATTGCTCTTTACAGGAAGATTTACAATTATCTTTATTCTCACAATGATAAACAGAGATACGTGCTTGAATATTGTATATTTCTAATAATTAAACAATAGTACAATGTAGATCGGGATACATTAATCAATATACAAATAAATGAAGTACCAATTAATTATGGCCTGCCTTGTTCGAATAATGTTCTATTGTATATGTCGGTTCTCAATAAATTATACAATACAAATGAATATTTATTAATAGAATAAATTAAAGCAAGGTGGGTAAAATCGAATTGCCGTTCATTGCAATCAAATAGCACTCTAAATCTTAATTTATTAGTCAGTTTTGAGATCAACATTGGAACAGCATTAATAACTGCGGTTAACTGCAGAAATGAAGAATCTTTCTGCGCAATCTGTTGCTATTTGTTTACAGAACTTCTCGACAGTGTGGAATCTCTAATAAAAAATAAATTATATTTTAGTTCCGTAATCGCATTAAAAGAGGCGTATACATGTAAACATAAAGAAAAGATAAAGTGGAATGCCTAATTTTATATAGATCTCCATTTTTGCTTCTATATTTGATCGAAATATGTTTGTATTTTTTAATTATTTTTGTGTCAACCGAGTAGTATTCAAAATATATAAATGCAATTACTATACTGATATTGGACAGATAATGTAAAAAGTATATAGGAAAAATTAATTTAGAAAACAATATAAAAAGTATGAAATAAGTTGAATCGTAAGACTATCATGCACTCTTAATATTGCAGATAAATTGAGTTAATTTCATCGTCAGCTCAAATTCGTTTATTCTTGCGAGAAAAAAGATTATCTACTCTTGCTTCAAAATTATCCATAAATAACTACGAAGGTAATGAAGCTGTACAAAATATTTTACGAGAGAAAATATTGTAGCTATGTCAATATCTACATATATGCCGCGTGTATGTATATAACAACATACATATCCATTCGTTTTAAAGGACGTATTGCCTTGAATTTCGTTTATATTAAGAAATTGATACAAGGAGCCAATGTACATTATTTCTAACTGTGAGAAAAAAGGCCAAATTAAATTCCACGCTATCTTTGAGAGGAGGAATCTATGCTGGATACCAAAACAATTCCAAAGAGAAAGGGAGAAAAAAATAAATAAAAAACGGCATACATTACTTATCAAACTTAATCGGCCACTTTGTAATTTTTAACGAGTGGCACGAACAGAATATTGCAATAACATTGCATTAAGTTAAACATGAGAATGCAATGCGTAAATCTCGAAAGTCTACAATAACAACTGACGTTTCGTCACAGCTGATACATTACATGATTCTAATTTCATTAGCACTGCTATCCAACATATTTTCCTGGAAAAATAAAAAGAAAAAAAGAGAAACTCGCGCTACAATGTTACAAAATATACAACATTATATTCCTAGTCCTCGATATAATCCAGGAGAAACAAGGTGAGAGAGATAAATCGAAACGAAATAAAATAACACATTGATGGAAGTTCCGCTTCGCCATTGAATAAAATTTGAAACATTTTGCCATAAGTGGCTGCAATTTGTGCTGCCGTGGCGCGATATATCTGCATGCGGCTCGCTCTCATTTCGGCTCGGGGGAAACAAGGCGAGACCTCAGCCTTCACTTAAAAAAATCTGTCAAAGCACGAACAATCATATGTACTCTATTATCGCACTAAATCCGTCTGTTCGTTCGATATTGTGTTAGTGTAACTATAGCATTTTCCTCACATTCCTACCACCCGTAACGGAATCGATCTCGTTACGATCTCAAACATTCTCTCTCACATCAACAAAGCATTCGTCGACTTTATCGTTTCTGAGGGCAGTATAGAGAAATGGATACTAGAGTAATATTAATACATAAAGAAAAACAAGAAAATAAGAAACGAAAAAAAAAATAAGGAACATGTAAAAACGTGGTCTCATCGATACACTATCGCACAGAGACAAATAGTTAAAATGTCGTCACGTCTGTTCGAAGTACGTAGAGAAGTCCGCGGGGAGACCTCCGCGCGCTATTTTTCCTACGCTATCCTCATGGGATGTACGAGTGAAAACGTTTTATCATCACATTTGCGGGAACTCGTCGCTAAACTTTGTTTACAGGAGAGAAAAAAAAGAGCGATCTATGCCTGTCACACATCCGCCGCTACACGAAAACATATGCTCGGTGTTTAAATATAATGATAAGTGTGCGAACACACACTCATCCTTAGATACTTTAGTCAACTAGATACACTTTACGTCGGAAGGCATCTAAACTATCACCACGATCCACGAGAAATACTTTTCTTGCACTTTTTATACACTTATTTTACTCTACAACAAAAGCAAAGAAGAGAAGGAAAACAAGTAGGCTATAGACTCTCGCGCGGTTATGAAAAATGTAGAAAAATAGAAAGAAGAATATCAGGTTTTCTCTTCTTGGAAATGGACGACGTAAAGTATACATACATTCTCATTAGAGGCAGGCTGAATTAGGAAAGGCACAGATTCTGAGTGCTATATCTAAGTGCGTAAGGCGATTTCCTGCTTTTGTGATTTCAGGAAGACGTCAATTTTTCTCTTGTTAATAATTATATAACCACGTATATATTTATACCTATGTGTACACACGTACGAACGTATGTATGTGTGTGTTATGTGTACGTGTTTTGAGAGAATTCGATGCGGCGATACCACGCTACTTATGCACATACACATACATCGTGCGTATGCTTGAAGATGACGATACTCGTTTATCGACATGTAAAGGTCCCTAAAAAAGTAATTACACGCAATCTTGAGAACCACAGAATAACGGAGCCAAGAGTTCTTTTTCTTTCATGTATCTCTCTTTTTTTATATGCATCACAATATCCATTGAGCGGTCGACTGATAACATGGACTCTTTGCCCGGCTCGATTTAACGTGTTAGATGCGCGTCGGGCATGCTGCATTTTACTCGACACTGTCGGCACATTCGGCTGTTAAAACTCTCGTGTCTCTATGGCCTTTCGCTTGACGGAACTCGAGAGATGAAGCGAAGCTTATTCACGGTTCACGGCCTGCAGCATATAATATATATAACCGGTATGAATTAAGTATTAAAAAAAAATATATATAGAAAACGTCAGGGGGAATCGTTCTGATGCACCAATGGCTATGGATGCCGTCAATTCGCACGCTTCACAATTTATATCCGTGCTATATGCTGATGAGTACAGTGACCATATCATGAAAGCGAGAATAACAAAGGGGTTCTCTCTCTCTCTCTCTCTTTCTCTCTCTCTCTCTCTTTCTCTCTCTTTTTCTCTACTCGGATTTTACAATATACTCTCGTTATTCTGCAGTCTTCCATCCTCAGTTCCAAGTACTTTTATGTACGTGTGTACAGTATGGCGCTGTCGTTTTGCATTTGACTGTGCGACGTAATAATTAGGTCCCATATGTATATATATAGATGTATGTATATATAAGTAATAAATCAAAGATATGCCTCGCTACAATCAAGTGAGAAAAAAGGGATGCACAATGAGTATGCGAGGTGGCCTGAGAATTTCAGCCGAGCAGTGTGTCGTATTATTATTTCCACTATTATTACTTCGAGATTCGAGAGGATTTTCGTATTCAATAGCGCTAATCTCGTATGATTTTATCACTTAGGCGAATATTCTGCATCTCCGTGTTTCTTTTTCTTTTTTTTTCTTTCAGATAAAAATTTTTCTGTCGATCGAAAAATTTAGGAGGCGATGTATATATTTCTCATTATATATGAATATAGAATGACTAAATTCTGTGTAAGGACAGTGACGAAAGTAATTTCTACGTAGAATTTAGCTAAGAGGGTACAATCTGTCAAGCAAATATTTATGGGACAAACAAACAATACAGATAGACGAACGCGATACGCTTTGAGGATGAAAAATATGGTATGTAAGTAAGTAAATAAAGCTACGGAACAAAATGCAGAAGCTACGTATCCTGTGTCTTTCACTGATAATGGTCGCTGCTGGCTCATCGGATTTGTAATTAACGTTATTATACACATATTTTACGTCCTTATATCAATATGTATCTATGTATCGATATATAGAATTTCCAGAATTACATAGTCATTGTGCATCCTTAAAAAACAGAAACATTATTTTGCATGCAAACAATCGGTACAATTTACCAAACTATGTCAGTATGATATATATATGTATGTATATGTGTATACTCAAGTATATATTAAAATTTCAACACACTTAAATATGTTTAAGATACTAAAGCATGCACTGAGGGCCACTGCAAAGCTACGATGTTTATATGCTAGCACTCTCAGTCTGTACTTGTAGGATCGGATAACGAGACAGCATGAAGTTGTTAAAGTACTTTCTTTACTACACGATATAATGAGAATAAATCAACGAATGGATGTGTAATCAAACAAGAACACGGAGAGAATGAAACAAATCAGAGAAACGAAGAAAGAAAAAAGAATTGACGATGTATATGTGGCGTAATAAAACTTTCGACTTTTATGAGCCTTCTTTACTGATTGATGTATTGATTACTTCGTGGAGGTGTATAGTTAACTGAGATAAGATACATGCAATTATAAAAAAAAAATTAAAACAATTAGATTCAGTAACTCTCTCTTGATTTTGACTCGCAATTTCTAATGGATATATTTCTCTCCCAAGTTAACACCTTCAGCTATCATTGAGACATTATCGACAGATGTGACACAAAAATTTTACAGGGTATAAAGTTTGTTAATACTAATTAGGAAATAATTCAATCTCACGATCGTATATCATTATATGCACAACAAGGTAATCGGATCACAAAAATATATTATGATATAAAAAACAAAAGAAAGAAAATAATTATTCGTGAACAGACGGTGTTTCGTATTATAGTCGTACATGTGTTAACATGCTGTCAAATATATATATATATATATATATATATACTGACGTATCACTAGATAGGTAGATTTGGTATGTCATGGAACTTACCGTTTGGAGAACTTCGAGGATAATTTCGAGAAGAAGGACGGCCTCGCTAGAGGGCTAATTGCATTCGTGTCCTGCGTTTGCGTGTGACCCTGGAAACAGGACATTTATTAGAACCGGTCGCGACGTGGCGAGGGTGTCCTTCTTGCTATCTTAGAGACGTCTTAGAGTGCCTTCTGCCACTTTTTCATGCCCCTTCGGTTGAGCTCGGAAACAAATCACTCACCTGAGTGTGATTTCGCTGTGCTCGGTTTTGGCCAGAATGGAACGTACTGCGACTCGGAACATTCCGTGGAAATGCTGGTGTAGTGGCTGTGGGCAGTCTATTGCTTGCGGATACACCCAAGCTAGCAACAGATAACGATCTCTGCTTTGGTAAAGACTACAATCGTGGTGAGACTGTGATGTTTGTGTGTATGTGTATAGAAAAATGCGTTACAGGTTGATTTATATATCGGTAGCTTTTTACTTTCAAAAAGTACTATATGCGGCGAATCATGAGGAGTATTGCCAGATGCGCTGGAGCGCCTGTACTACTATAGTCTATGTTACCCGTTCGATTTAAGTGAAGCTGGCGTCAAGATGCAGAAAGAACGAGTAGGTAAGTTGTTGTTTCAGTGCTGTATGCGTATTCTTGGAGGTATCATTGCAAGAGTTTTACCAACGCACAAGCAATGTTCTCACAAAACGAAGCTTAGCGGTTAGAGCTAACGAAGCGAAGTCGAGAAAGAGAGAGATAGATAGATAGATAAAGAGAGAGAAAGAGAGATAGAGACAAGGAAAATCAGTTTGTACCAATTAAAAGTACGTAACAAGAGTCATCGTACGGATGAGTTAATCTCTACCAATTGATGTAAAATGCGCATGCATTAGTAACAGATTATTTCGAGAGCACAATTGTGTTTCCTTGTGATGTACGTTTTATAGATGCTACGACTGTATGATACTAGAAGGAAGAGTTCTGTATGATCATGAATGATGATAAGAAAATAATTCTGATATCAGAATTGCACGATACATCGGATCTTGTGAGAATAATCGAATTATGTACAAATTATATAAATTCGAATGAATAAAGTCTGAATGATGATGATTCGTTGGATAGAGATCGTACTAAAAAGATTATAGATCTCTTACGTTCTGCTTATATGATACGGTAACTCCTTAAAGATAATAGGAAACGAATGTTAAGAGGAAGATGTTATATTGTATACAGAGGATGCACCAGACACCTATTTTTGTGTGGAATCATTGACCGAGTTGGCATAAATGTATCGACATGTTTTCCTTCAACAAAAGCGCTGACATTATGACGATATGTACCCGGTCGATGTGTCGTCATAACGTTCAACATGTTACAGTTTACTAATCGATCGAAAGTCAAGTTTCTTTTGTATTTAATGGAAAGTCCCTTAAAAGTAGCAAAGTGAGTAGAACATGGCGGATCTATATAATGAGTCATAATGGAGTATGTCATTTTACGGTGCCTGAATGATTCATTATTCAAATAAAGAGGAATGCCTGAAGCCGATGCAATTTAGCAGAGAAATCTAGTAGAGTTTAAATCATGCAAATGAAAAGAAAAAGAAAGAGAGAGAGAGAGAAAGAGAGAGAGAGAGAGAGAGAATTATAGAGAAAAAGAGAGGAAAGAAATAATGAAGAATATGACCAGAAACTATCCTAGAGAAACCTATGTCGACGATTCATAATATTTCTCGCAGAATATTCGAAGAGAGACAATTGCACTGTCAAGAGCTCGAAAGATAAGTTCTCTCTCGTCACTCTGTCAAGACAGGTGTATATTCGCAAAAGACTAGTCGATAACACCTAAGTTATCCTAAGAGAGTTAGTGGCCTGAGAAAGAAGTAACCAAAACGTAAAGAACAAATGTATCCGAAATATTTAAAATAGATACAGGATGCAGGTTTTCTCTTTTTTTTTATTTTTTTTTTTTTCGGTTCTGTATAGGCATTGGGGGCCTGTACCTCTGCCTAAGGGGGTCAGCAGTGGCGAGTAAGGAGTTGTTGCGTGGTTGAGGGTCCAGTAGTGAATGGTCGCTGGGGGGTACGCCACTTGAGGAACGGTGACCTGCGCTGATGCTCGCAGACTTCGTGTGACCCCGCGTTGATCTAGTGCCCTCGCCCAGACTGTGCACAAAACTAATCAGCAAATTGCCGGGCCCTATCTTCCGCAAGTTTAATCCTACTTTTGTCCTTTTCCCTCTTGCATTTTTTTTTGAGTATAAGGAAAGCGGATACTTCTCGAGGCCGTATATAGAAGCTCTAACGGGGCCAGATGTAAGATTCGCAAGGTTTTAGACAAATATGATGTTAATGATAGGCTTAACTCGTAGATGCGAAGATAAAGAATTTGATTGGAGGTTTTCTTCCGTGGTTCACGTTTTAAAGGATTGTATTGTATTTTTATGTTCCGTATTAGAAAAAAAAAATAAAAAAAAAAACGATTTTGAAAGGTTTGGATGTAATATTTTATTACATATTATTACATAATGCTATTTTATTACGCGATTACAGAGATATACATTTCGTAACAGAAACTCTCATTAAAGGGGGGTGTTACAAAAGGATATCACGAGGATGGAAAGAGGAGAATATGACAATACTAACTGCAGCTAATGTAACTCCGCGGAATACTTGAATGATAAGAGAAACAGAATACGATACTACAAAGTATGAATGAAAAAAAATGTATGATAATGTTAATGAATGTGTCTAAAAACCTTCTCGACTAGATCTATAACTTCGAGGTAACAGAGTAATATATATATATGTGAATGCTGTTTGTGGTCTGATATCATTTCAGCAAGCGTCTGTACACGTATAAAAACGTTAAAATCGAACTGTCCGTTTGATACATCTGTCAAGCCATAAAGAAAGTGATTCGCAATGAACGATTGGCAGGCAGCAGCCAAAACATGCTAGAGCAATGCAACAAACAAATAAACTCCCCGGAGCTTTTAATGACAGACTTTGTTATTATTCACTCAATTGCGGAACTGTTTCTCGAGTCGGTTTAGTGTACTTAACACACACATTAAGTAATCAGTTGTCTACAGTTAGTGAAAATAAAAGTGTTAAGTCGATAGAGAAACCGTAGAAATGTCGTCAAACGAGAGATGCACTAATCTTATATTACATATCGTCAATAACTTCAGATAATGAGATACTGGACTGTTAATCGCGACAATGAATCGAATAGGTAGAACAGTTTCTTTAGCACGGTGATAAAAGGAACGGTGAAACTGAACGTCCAATATCCCATGTCAAGTATCTATCGAGAAGTGAGAATGCACAGAATGTGTCAACGAGAAATGTAATCGAGAGAATCTCGGTTATCATTACGAACGTTTTCTCTTTCTTTCTCTAGATAACCCGCATTTCGTAAGTATTTATAGTCTCGACTGTTTTCTCTCATGAATAGATCGCATATTTTGAGTAAGTATAATTGGATACCACTATACCTGGGTACTTCGTTGGTTCTTTCAGTGGATGAAGATGACGTTTTCGCTTGATCATAGGAGATGGTACTACGTCGACCAACAGAACCAGGAGCAGGTGAGGTGAGAGGCCGACCACCACCTACCCCTGCGTTCATAGTGTTGCTCTTGCCTACCCTTGCTTTACCACCAGGACTTGTACCCACGCCTAGAATGAACATCGTCACTGCAAGCCTCATTAGATGTGGTTCAACACAAAACAAAGCGACATACTTTAAACTATAACAAACATTGGAAACAATCATTGAAAGGATTCCGAACCGCCAGTGTGTGTATAAAACGTCTGACCTGTTTCTATACCAGATGAAATGATCAATTAAGAGCAAAATAACATCAAATTTACTATCTCTTGCACACGTAAACATATCACAGAGAGACCATAAACAACGTACGCCGTACTTTATACAGAATACATAGTATGCAGTAAAATTACGGCAATACGATTGTGCTTTATTCCTTGCAGACATACATAAGAAACAGGCACGACGATTCGAGATTAAAACGTGGAAAACTAGAACTTTCGATAACAATCATGACTGTATCCACAGAAATGACTACAGACAAAAAAGAATATGGCGTAGGATAAGATAATATAACATCGGATCTATATGTCTTGTAAACATTGAATAATAACGAAAAATAAGATTATAAATCAATCGTAAATTCGGTAACAATTCAGCTATTGAACCGCTGCAACCTTATCCAAAGCAACCTCATCCAAAGAAGTGTCTTCGCAGAAGCGCCACGAAAACATTGCACGACAAATAGTCGAATAAGATCCGTAAAAACAAAGAGAAGAAGTCCCTCAAAACAGATTTTACTCGAGAACAAAGTCAACTCACTAGTATCTAATTGTCCGGGACTGTTCTTAGGTGCGGATGGTCTGCTTGCTGAGACACGAGCGCTATTTTCCTTGATTGTGGCTGCGTCCACGGTGTTTTGCCGTTTAAAATTACTACCGCCGCTTCCAGTCACGGTGCTGCCAGTTGCCGCGGTCGCGTGATTGTGATTCGTTGCATTACCCGGACTGGGTGCGCCTCCTAATAAGGAAAGAAAATTACGTAACAAAACCCTTTGTCTCTGAGACGCAGCGCGTGTTCGGTATTAATAGACACGTCAGTATACAATCTTGCTTTTTTGTTACCGTTCCAACTTTCATCACGATATACGTCACTTCTATTAAAATACAAATATTTAACGTATGACGACAACGCAATGCATATTAATTACTACACATCACTAACTATCGTAGTCATGGTTTCATTTCGACGAATATAATTAATGCGAAAATTATCGCATAGAGAGGTTTCATACAATTCTCGATCACGCTACAAAGAAGGAACACAAGTGCGTGTGTATCTGTCTTACCCCGGATTGTGTCCTCTTATCCATGCTTGTCTTTATCTGACAGTTAAAAGTTTAAAGTTCCGTACCGCATTAAGAGTTACGGTTTAAAACACGGCGTTAACACTTACGAAGAGTCTCACCACCGGACGAGGCCCGTCTACTGGGTTTTGGGTTGCTAGCAGAAATACTTCTGTGAACACCTCTATGCGATGGGCTTTGTACTGCACCGCCTGTTCCTCCGCTGCTTCCTCCTCCACCACCTGAGCCGACTTGAGGTGGAATGTTACGCAGCGACAGCGAACTACCCGACCGTGACCCATCGCTTTCGGGCTGTTCAGTAAATAAAAAAAAAAAAAAAAGAAAGATATAGATAAAAACGACTTGTACACGATTGTGTGATCTTAAAGTGATGTATTGGCGCATACTTACATCTGTCGTTTTCCTGCCTAGGAGCAGATACGTGGCGAATACATCGTCATACTTGGCTTGTCCTAAGGAGTCTTCTATTTCGCTTCGAGTGTATCCCAGACTGGCTAGGGCCTCTGAAATAGAAACGCGTGACGGCATAGTCATATCTACCAGGACGATCTTTTCTTTCCACACTTATAAGCATTGAAATTAATAGAGATAATGCAAAACCAAAATCAAATAGCTTCGCTACGTATCGCCATAACAGATACGGTTTAATACTTTGTAATACATCATTTGTCATTCTTAAAGAACTATTCATGAACTTATCGTCTTTATGACGTACGTCCGCACTTCGGCACTCGTTAGAGGTAAGTCGGTTTTAGTATGGTTTTAAATATTAGCACTGGTTAATGACTTCATTCTTCCATCCGAGATATCCTCATGCAATAATTTAAAGCGGATCACAGACGTACAGATACGCAGATGTAAATATATCAGACCAAATGAGAGAGAGAGAGAGCTCGGCTATCGGGAAATAAGCTATTGGTGCTTTCACGCTGTGCGTAAAATGTGCACATTACAAGTTCCTTACTTGAATACGATTTAGTAAAACGTTGTCTTCGATTATGCGTGCCGCAAAGACTCCGTACTCGCTTCCTAATCAAAAGCTACCGTACAGCACGTATTACTAAATCATATCAAGTAAGACTGTCTGATATATTTGTATAGTATTAATAGTGATTAAATACATTGCACAATTTTTTCAACTACCAGAAACACCTAATCATGAACATCCTTTAGAACGGACATATTGAAATTTATTGTGTCGAAATGTAATTATGCATGTGATATTATCACGTACACACTGTGTGACGCTTTACTTTTGTTATTGAATATTATGTAATGCAGGATGTTCTTGACAGATGTTACATTATTAAACATAAAAATGGTAAGTAGTAAGTGTTATGTACATACTGGTAGACTCACCTATCCTCTTGTGATCTCTATAATCAGGTTCAGGTTCTAAGTACGGCTTTAATTCGTCATCCTCATATCCCATATTCATCCATTTGTCTTTCATTATGTTCTGCGGCAATAAATATCGTTAAGTCGCTGCTTAAAAATGATACTCGGCTAAGAAATTTCACTCGTTTCACGTATACAGATAAAGACGTTGATCGTTGTTACCGTATGTAAAATTACATCAAATTGAAATGAGACCTAAAGAGAAGAATGAAACAAACTGATCGCAACGTACCTCTAGTGAGGCTCTCTTCGTCGGGTTGAGCACCAAGAATTTTTTGAGAAGATTTTCACAGTCGGTGGACATATAAAACGGGATCCTATATTTCCCTCTTAACACTCTTTCCCTCAATTCTCTCAACGTCGAACCATCGAAAGGCAGTGAGCCGGATACCAAAGTGTACAGGATTACACCCAACGACCATACATCCACTTCCGGGCCGTCGTACTTCTTTCCTGTGAACATGAAAGTCGATTGTGTGCGTGTGGTCGCAAAAATTTCCAATTAGAAGATTCACAACTCGCGGTAAGATACCTTGAAAGAGTTCCGGCGCGGCGTAAGGTGGCGATCCGCAGAAGGTGTCTAATTTGTTACCGGGCGTAAATTCATTGCTAAAACCGAAATCGGCGATCTTGATATTCATTTCACTGTCGAGCAACAAGTTCTCGGCTTTTAAGTCCCTGTGGATGATCTTCTTTTGATGGCAGTATTGCACAGCAGAAACGATCTGCCTGAACTTCGCTCTCGCCTCCTTCTCCTTCATTCGTCCATGCAAGACCAGGTAGTCGAAGACCTCTCCGCCGCTGGCATATTCCATTACCAGGTACAGTGTCTTCTCAGTCTCGATTACTTGGAACAATTTGACTATGTTCGGATGGTCGAGCATCTTCATTATCCTGACTTCACGGAACAGCTGTAATCAATCAGGCGCGTTAGTATGTATGCGTCACGGGCTTACGTGTGTAAAATGTATGCGTCTAATTGAAAAAGTTTTTCCATCAAATTATGACTATGCGACTTGTGACTCAAGCGGCGTGACATTCTCTTCCTGTAAAAATATTTGTTAGCACGTAAGAGATGACTCAAATTTCGTCTTTATAATTAAGACAGTGACGTGCGCTCATGTATCAACACCTTGATAAATTTTAGACGTAACATTCAATGACGCGATTTTTACTTTAAAATAATGTGAAAATGTAGCTTTGCAGGTATTACCTTTTGAAGGCTACCGGGATTCAGCTGAGTCTTATCGATGATCTTGATGGCTACCTCCTTTCCCGTGGGCACATGTTTAGCAAGTTTCACCTTGGCAAAGTTTCCTTTGCCAATGGTTTTCAGTAATTTGTACTTGCCGATATGAGGTTCCTCGGAGGTCCGGCTCCTCGACGAGAGCCGACTCCCGCTACTCGACACCCCTACGCCATCCCCCGTCTGCAAACAAGTGAGATCACATGTCAGAGAGCTCCTTCAATTAGCAGGCAATTATTAATAGTTTCAATTATAACAAAATATATTTCGTCAAATGTGTTGCTCCCTACTGCGATATCGCAAGACGCAGCAAGTTCTTTCTGTTACACGCTTAAAGAGTCGTCTCATTTATTCTAGTCGCGATACACATTCGCAACTACGTGCGCAAACAATTAAAACTGGAATAATCAATATCATTGTACAACTTTGGAACACATAGGGAAGGAATATTTGCCCGAGAGTTGCAGTGAAATTTTGCTCATTGGACGTTAAATCGAGAATATCGTGTTACATAATCAGAATCGATAATTTCCGATCCGAGTCCCGTAACTTTCGTGGATGATTCTCAACGCCTCACGCATCACGCGTGCTGGCTTATTTCAAGAAACGAGAGAACGCACCGCGCGAAGTCGCGTCGTAAATAGCCAACTATTTCAGAAACTTGGGTCGCGTCTCTCCGAGCACGGCGTTTAAAGTTAAAGCGGAATGGGGCAAGAGAAATACGGGGCAAATGCTCGTTAAAGCAGCGCGCATTCCTCGCGAGAAGCGCATCGCGCACGAGAAATCTCTCTCTCTCTCTTTTCCTCTCTCCCGCCCCTCCTCGTGCGCAACACATCGCATTTATTTACGCGTTTACATGCACGTATACACACCACACGCGGTCGCACTTGACACTCCCATGGACGGCCATTGTCAATGGAATTAATTAAAGCTCGTTAAAGTGTACCAGATACAGATTGTTCTGAACGGGACATGCCGGGCTCTCTCGCATTAGCCACAAGGACAACAGCTGTGGCATCGCGCCGACATCGAGTGAGCGATACTTCTTATTGCTGTTTTTAACGAAAATGGAAAAAATCGATACGACGGGCGTATCTATCCAGTTGGGATGCTCGAGCGTTCGATAACACGGAAGCGCGCTTTGGTACTATAAGAGACTTCTAAATAACAATCGCACCGTGTGCATTAAAGAAGATTGGCCAATGATCGCGCGCGACCGATCCTCTTTAGTTAATAACTCAAAACTCTACGTGATTGTTTGTAAAATGATAAGACATTTTTGTTCAGTTTGACCTAATCTATAAGCACACACGACAACAGTGTGTCGCTACCACAGCTCACTTGCCACATAATGCATAATCACTCATCAATATCTTTTTTAATTAATAACTCAAAATTTCAATTATGTAATTATCTGCAAAGTGATAGAATTTTCAGCTCAGTTTGACGAAATCTTTACACGAAAGTTTTATATACTATCTCATCAGACAGCCTTTATATAATAATAATTCCTATATAGGATTGTTAACGATTGTTATACATGTATAAGTTCTATAATAATGATGGAGAAATAATCAAGCTAGAAGGAGCTTTGATAATTAATTCCGTAGGCTCGTATTACCCGCAGAAGGCCACGCGTGACCATCTTGCGCGAGTTGGCGGCCGCAGCCTTGGAAGCCGCCAGTTTGAACTGTTCTCTTCGTCAGTCAGCCACGGCAAAACGATCGATGACGGATGATCGATGAGAGATCGCCTTTCCGTTCTTCGAATGCGATCCGAACAATCACGGGCGAGCAATCGGTTCGGCCGCTGATAACGGGACCACCGCGACGTCGCGCGGCTGAGTTCACGACACGGCGAAATCTGGATCGTTCGATCACCACCTGGTCGCTTGGGTCCACGACCTCGTCACTTAATCTCCGCGTCACACGATCACTGGACTCCCCGATTTCGACAACGGCCGCGATCCTTGTTATTCTTATGCGACGTTTTCGTGAACGAAGAATTTCACTTTCGGCTGCTGGACAATATCGATGGCCCAGCATGTTTCTCGGCGAGCAGCAGGTGCCGCATTCTTCGTGGTCGATCGTTTTGAAAGGTCGATCGATGAGTCAACGTGCAGAGGGTCTCGCGCTGGGTCATTTTACCGGGATATACACGGTGTCGTGAAAAAAGTGTTACTACGACGATGAACCGATCCTTGTTTGTCACCAAGAAGAATAACACTTCGGTGTTTGTTGGAAGAATGTCGGCTCCGTATGACTCTTTCACGTCGTGGATCGAGCGACCTTTTTCTTCGATTGAGTATCCCGCGGATACCTTTGGACCGTGCTTCTCTCGGTTTAACTACTATGTGGATACTTTACAAAATATGGGATGCAATTCTGCCAGTGCGCCGTTGGCCCGATATATCTCATTAGGCACTCTTTGTACTAATATTGACGATTAAATCGCGAATCGATCCCTATGGGACGACGCTCGCAGCTAAGCTCTCCTCTATCCCTGAGGTTCGTCATTTTCGAGCAACTCGCCCTCCGCCCTTATGCTGCCCGACCAAGTGGAATCGAGAGAACCCGTCTCTCTAGGGGCGTGTTTAAACACCTGGCGTGAATTCCGACGTGCAGGTGTCCATAGGTCGTCCCCGACACTCGTCAACCCCAATTCTTCCGAAACGGACAATAACCCGTGAATACTTGGTCGAAGACGTGCCACATGTACAGGATCTTACGAATGACCACGACTACCGATCGCCGACTCTGGGTCAACGGTAGCTAAGCAGGACGTCAGCACCAGCACCACTTCATCGACACCGTCCACCTAACATCGATCCGCCGATAGTTTCGCTGACGACTCATTGGAGCACGTCGATTAGCGACGTTACCAAGAGGCGTGCACTCGAGGGACACCTTACCGAGGTGATCGAACCATAGGTCACTGATGAAAGTTGCTCGTAGAGTCCGGGATTATCACAAGCATTCCGCAACGACGTCCTCCTCGATATCTACTTCTGTTCAGGGTCCTCGGGGGCGTTTCTGCTAGGAGCAGAAACAATGTCGCCGTTCGCGATGGACCTTCCTCGTTCGCGCGTCATACTCGTCGAATAACGCCTCCTCCTCGTCATCCTCCGCGAGACTGACGAGGGAACAGGGATCGAGGACGACGACGACGAGGTCGGCCGGGGCGGTTGCTCTGGTCGTCGTCGACGTCGACGACGACCGTGCGCGACTGCCTTTCCCCTTTCCGCCTGGGGACGAGCCGCCCGAGGCAAGGGGAGAGAGAGAAAGACAGACCACAGTCGTGGGATGCGAGGGCAGAATCAATACACGGCAACGCCACCGTTCCCCCTGGTGGAAACGTGCAAGCGAACCACCCTTGAATGCCTGGCCTCGTCGCTCACCCTCTCCGCCGCCACCCTCTTTTCTCGCTGTCGTCGATTCGCGGGACGCATGCGTCACGGAAAGTGGGAACACACCGGCACACACTGGCGGACAGACACACGGCGGGCCACAGCTCTCGCCCCAACCCTTCTTCCCACGACGACCGAGTATGTGCCGCCAGCGACCGAGATAACAGAGGGTCTCGGGCTGGTCAGCTGATCGCACCGGATGTTGCGGAGCGGTACGATCGATGGACGGGTTTCCGAGGGAAATGATTTCTTTCTTTACCATGCGGATCATGCGAGGAGAGTAAATTTGTCGTTGCGTTTCCTTGATTATCGAGCCTGCGAGAGCTAGTGCGGGCGCGTTTTATCGATATCTCGAGTAGAGAAATTTCCAGGAGAAACTGGTCACAAGCCAGAAACTGGCTAGGATTTATTAGACAATAACTTCAGCAGGAAAATATGAGCCAATATTTCTTGGCCAATTACTCGCCAGAGATTAGACATTGAAGAATGGTAAGTAAATGCTGGGCAGTCTCTGTTTAGTAAAATCTCGAGAAATACTGGCCACAAACTAAACAAGAAAAAATGGCAATTAAAGATAAAGCTACCGTTTCAATAATAAATGTATCTCTACGTGAAAAGATTCTACCTTCTAAAAAACGAATTTACTTTTATACTGAAAATATTTTATTTAACAGAATTTTGTATAAAAAAGGTAGTTAAAAACTGGTCAGAAACTATACTGAGAAGAAAATAAACTTATCCACTTTCGAGTATTTTTTTCGGTGTAACTAGTTTTATCGTTCAGTTATTAGCGAAACAAGTGTCGTTCAAACTGGACAGGAACTAGTCAGTAATCAGAATTTCTGGCCAATTAATGGGTAGAAACTCGTGAATTTCCTATTCGGGACGTGACCGACTGATCGATGCAATATCAGTATTTTCCAACAAGATGGAATAATACCGGTCTATTGGTTTGAGCAAGGGCAATATCGCGAATATGTTCAGTTTCCTGTCCGTCTAGCCATGGGAAGATAATTGGTTTCTCGGTATCGACGCGAACATTCTTGCACACGTCATTCGCGGGACATACAGAGTGGCGCGCTGGATTCATCTTTATCGTTCTCCCACCCGTTTCGGGAGGGTAGGCGTTTCCTGGATCGACGACAAAGACCAAAGAGCTCTCGCTTCGTCAGATGATCAAACCAATCGCCAACGAACACGACAACGTTGTTCACATTATTGTCTGGGATGCTCGCATTACCGTGTGGGAAAATTGGTAAGCGCGTTGGGTGTCATTTATTGCAATAACTCGAGTTTCACGAGTCGAGAGTACATTTTTGTTTAACCGCGTGAAAGTCCTCAGAATATGTGAGAAATCACACAAAAGTTGACTCTAGTCTCTACCTATAAATATATATTTATGTATAGTTATGAGAGAGAATAATTAGAAGACAGGTCCGTGGGGAATATCTCACTCGCGTCATTATTCTAACAATATCATCTTTGTGCAAAATCAAGAGATGCTGCGTGTGACAAAAAAAAAAGATTAGTATAGATCTCGATCACGACAATCGCGGATTGCTCATACGATGTTGCGGGAGCGAGACTGGACAGAAGTGGAGGACTACTTTTTTTTTGTAACTCGTGGCAACGCTGCTCTTTTCTTGGCACTTAAGACGAGATTCTCAAGAGTGTTAAAGAACTTTCCTGAGACGGGCTACAGAAGAGCGCGCCCGATCAGCTGATCAATCAGCCGAGAAAGCAACGGCAAGAACGAGAGGAAGAGGGGAAGGAGGAGGAGAGTTGCGCGGATGTACACTTTACGTGAAAGCGAGATAAGAATAGATCCAAGTTGACGCAACTTCCCCGCGGAAAAAGAGACCGCGTGCACGTGAGCGGGGAAATAAATAAAGGTCCACTTGGATGTAGCGCTGAATAAAAGAGAGCCGTCTCCTCCACTCCTCCAGCTGATCGTCCAGCCGCTCTTGGTCTCGTTCTTACATAACTTCGCTTAATTATGCATTCGTTATGCCGGGTGTCCCGACCAGCTGCGTGACTTTAACAAGTTATTTATGCATCTCATTATGAGTCGAATGGACGAGCGCACCTCACGCCGCAAATAGAATTCACCATCGACAGTTTTTCATCTCGCCCTCGTTGGAGCTGCTGCTAACGGGCGGTATCGGCGAAGCATTGCTTTAATTCTGACAAAAATATAACGTTCGTTAAATAAAACGCCCACGCATTTTAACGAATTTATCGATATTTCCCCAGCACAGGGAAAGTTAATTGTGATCGTCCGTTGTCAGGGATAATTTCTTTTTCATCGATTTCGCGTGCACGCGATAACGCGTTCCGCGTGTTATAATTGGAAAATATCCGCGATTCGACACACACACACACGAGGCTCGCCGGCCGCCCCGAGAACTCACGAGATGTTTTTGCAGACGAAACTGCTGATGCCGGGTATTCCACGGGGATTATGATTTATGCGTCTCTCCACATAAAACAGCGGGAATGGGATACAGCGGAATACACAGACCAAAACAAAGCCGGCTCCTCTTCCGCCCGCGGGGTGTATGTGAAATTTGTTTTATGGCGCGACACGCCGTCGCACCCTTTTGCAAGGCTTGATGCGGGGCGCAAAGTAAAGTCACGTCATAGATACATTGCCAGCTTATCGGCTCGGTACATAGCGTACGATATTAAAAGATTACATCTCGCGATGCTCCTTTTTTTATTGTCGCGCTATATAAAAGAACTCCGTCACGGGAAGGCAAAAAGCCTCTCGTAATATTTCAATCTTCAATCTTTTACACATTGCAATTACGTCCGACAAATATTTACGTAAAATAAATATATCCGCCTTGTGTGCCTGAAGGAATAGAAAAATATAACAAACTATTGTGTATCATTCATAAAAATAACCCGGAATATTCTTCTAAAGAGGAAGAAATAATTTGCACGGAAGAAATTTTATAGGAAAAATTGTTCTATAATCTTGTTTTACTGAGGAAATAGAGCAACATTCTGCAGCAATTGAATATCTTTTCATTTAGTACACTAAGAGAAAAAAATATTAAAAAAATATAACAAATATTTATTCGGTGGACACTAATAATATATTTACCTAAGTCTAGAAATCCTTTAATTAAATAGAATAAACAACTGTTTAAAAAAAAACTAAGATTTTTCTTATAAATAAGTAATAATGCATATTTTCTTACTTAAACATTCTTAAAACATTTTGTTATATTACGAAAAACGCATACGAAAAAAGTATACGAAAAACATTTTATAATAGTAAGAAAACATTTTATAGTGATAAAAAACATTTTATATTAGCATTAAAAAACGCATTAGTAAATATATTATTAGTGCCCACATCGAGAAAACATTTTTTATTTTTTAGATAATTTTCTTTCTCTCAGTGTATGTATGTTATTTGTATTTTAGAAATTAAAATCTACTATTAAAAAATTTGCTGCATGTTTCTGGCGAAATTTGCAACGTTCTTCGGCAAGCTGGACATTGCTGACAGTCCGTTCCTGTACTACTAAAAATATAGCAGAGCTGAACAAATTTGTATGAGAAACAAGAAACTATAATATCGTCGTGCAGATTTTTGCACTTAATATCTTGACAGATTGACTGCAACTTTCAACAAATAATTAAATAAATTATTTATACGTGCAGCCGTACGAGAAGATCGTGACGAGATATTTCAAGTTCGCGGCATTTCACTCCGCGCGACGCCGATTAATCGACTCCGACGAGTTACGCGATCGTTAGGCGATA